>NC_142111.1:2336206-2487241 GCF_056152115.1 Neolamprologus brichardi
CTTTTCCTTTGATTTGTTTAGAGCACATCAGTAGGGTGGGAAATGACTGCCGGTGCTCTGGGGAGCATGAGAGGCTGGATTCAAAAGCAGCATAAGGCTTTTCATGAAGGTGGCTCAGGGTCTGTGTTGCTCTAACCCTTGTGCTATAGCTTGTTATAATACAACACAGATGTAGAGATATTGTCCTTATGCCAAAGTTTGCTTGATATTACAGTCACAGGGGTTAATGCCGCCTGATAAAAGTGACTGCTTGAGCTCATTTATGAGCGCATGAGTGAAATGTTGTGCGTAAATGTCTCTGTGATAACTGCTGATGGCAGGGGAAGTCGAAGATGATCTGCTGTCAAGGATTTGCAGTTTCTTTAACATGATGTAGCTCGACTTACACTTAGTGGAAACCAGCAATTGTCACTCCTATGCACCATGCTTAAACGACAATCAAACTAATCAAAGCCATGGGAACTGCTACCGCATGGTTGAAGCTAAAAGGAAAGATAAAGATCTCATTTAAGTGCTCCCCACGGAGCGCCGAATCTGAGTGTGAGAGGTACTGACGAGTTCTCATGCCGATTTGATTTAGAGCTCAAATGACCACAGTCCATGCTCTTAAGCTCAAGGCCATTGCATAATGTTATGACAGAGACGTCAAATGCAGTGCCACATGTTGACCATGTGTAAATCAGCAGTGCATACATGTGCTGTCTTTAATATATAACTATTTCACACCCATTTTCACTTCTGATCCCAAAAAACATAAACACGCTGGATGTTTTCAACCTGGATCAGCGAGAAAATGGAAATAGTAAAACAGGAAACTTAGTTTGATGTTGTTTTCTGAGCTGGCAAATCTGTATCTGTGAGTTTATCAGTTATAAGCAGAATAAGCCTTTCACTCCACCGGTGTCATCTATAAAAAAAAATAATCCATCTGACCCACAGAGAAAAAAGAACAAAATAAACAACAACAAAAAAAGAAACTATTAACTTAGCTTAAAAAAAAAAACAGGAGGAACCAGCAGTCTGCACTAAATGGATAAGCATACCATGCAGGCAGTCACATGACAAAATTTGTGGGTTTAGACTTTGTTTAGGAAAGTCGCTGTTCTAGAGCCTTCATGACACTCCTCCAGGCGCTAATTGCAACAGTTATTTTGAAGTATTATTCAATAAGTGATCAGAATAGGCTGTAAGTATAGAATCACTAGTCAAAAGATATTAAAAAAAATTGCTATAATAACCTACCATAACATTTTAAAAAACACTTTTACTTCTCTTTTAGTAAATCTCTAATGTTAAATGTACTAAACTAGCACTAAATTAGTCTCATCTTGCATTTATAATGCTGTGCTATAACGAACGTGTCACCAGGTAAAATTGCAGCAGAATTCTTGTCTCTTCTGACAAAGTTGGTAATAAGTTACGAAATGAGCGACTACCCCACAACACGCTCCGCTGACGATGATTTGCAGTCCGGCGACACATAAAAGCACTCACCGGTGTTTCTGAACTCAAGTGAGATTTTTTTTTTTCGCCTTCTTCAACATACATCCAAATCTCCTTATTACCCCACTGTTCACTATGAGTCACTGTCAATGGAGCCGCTCCAGAAACTGTACCTTAATGGTGGAGCGTTGGCTCTCCTCCACGCAGGTCCTGGCTCGCATTCACAAACCTGACTCCAACTGTCCAAGACCGTAGAAATAAAATATGCCAGTTGTGTTTTAAGCTGGATTTTCACTTTATGCAGAGGTATTAGACTAAAATAAACTTAATACTTCATTTAGGAATACCTGTTTATTACAAGTTATACAGTTACACCCATATATCTGTCGTGAACACATTCCTGATTGCACTAAGGGAAAGTTCAGGAGGATTCATGTAACAAATGCAACCAGTGTTGGAGCTTAAGTGTAAAAGTGAGGTGTTATTATTATCTTGTTTTTTTTTTTTTTTTTTGTTCTTTCTTCAGTGTGGTGGCTGTGAGTGTGTGAGGCACAGAACAATAAATCACAGTATCACTCAACTGGCTTGTGCAATTATCAGCACTTCACTGGTGCGAACCAAAGCCAAACGACAATTTATTTACACTATAAATCTGAAAAATTGGGTTTGTCTGTCCTTTATTGTCAAGAAAGCCCAAGTTAAAACAAGTGTCTTCAGTTTCAAAGTCAACATTCAGAGAGGCGTAGTATGGTTCAGTGATCTGTGATTACATAGCTTGGCTCTGGCCCACTTTCTATAACATGTATACGCTGCAATCAGGACAAGCGAGCCTTTGGTCTCAGCAAAGCTTTTGGGGAGAAAGAGCAGATTACATGGCAGCTGCTGTGCTTTTCCAAGCACAATTATTGATAACCTGTCGGTGAACATAATAAAGAGCAGCTGATGTTTCACCTGGCTTTTTCCAAGAAAATTAGAGACAAAATTTGCACGTACGACCAGATTCAAGCTATTCAGGCTGATTGTTACGTTAGCCCGGTATCATGACACGATGTTTGGATAGCGCATTGATTTCCATAGGTCATTTTGTTCATTCAAATGCATTCTTTTAGGACACCTAATTTTTATGAATACATATAATGCTGTGTTTAAATCAAATTAATCAAATTTGTTCATATTTGATCTGACAAATGTTTCAGGCGTGTAACTCTGTCCTAAAAGTTTCACAGGTTATCTGCTTTTGAAGAGAAAAAATCAAAGAGGAAGTTTCTTCATAAATAACAGTTATTCTGTCTTTTGTCTGACAATGAAATTAATTTATCTTTTAAAGCCCTTTTTCTAAAGCATATAGAGAAGGGGAAATAATTATTTGATCCCTTACTAAATTTGTAAGTTTACTCGCCTACAAACAAATGGACAGTCTTTAATTTTCATGACTGTCCTTTTAATCGAGACAGAATATCAACCAAAAATCCAGAAAAAACACAATGCATAAAAATAGCAAATTACTGAGTGAAATAAGTATTTGATCCCCTACAATCCAGACAGAGTTCTGGTTCCCACAGATTGTAATCAGTCTGATCTCAGCGCATTACGTGTATAAATTACACCAATCACAGAATCAATTTCTTCCATTCTAACCTCTTCACCACCATGATCAAGACCAAAGAGCTGTCATGTGTCCATAGACAGGGACACATGGGTGGAATGAGCTACAAGACCACCACCAAGAAGCTTGATGAGATGGTGGCAACATCATCAGTCACCCTCAGTCTGAAGCTCCATGCAGGATCTTGTCTCATGAGGTGAAGCTGCACAGGATATGAAGACGGTTGGACCACAGTCACCAAAAAAATACTATTAGTAACACACTACACCACAATGGGCTGAAATCTTGCAGCGTCTGCAAGGTGCCCCTGCTCAAGAACACACATGCACAGGCCTGTGAACGGCTAAATGATTCAAAGAAGGCGTAGGAGAAGCGCTGCGGTCAGATGAAACTACAGTCAAGCTCTTTTTTGGCATCAACTGTACCTGCTGTGTTTCGGAGAGGATGAGAGGATAACAGAAAGAACATCATCCCCACAGTCGAGCATGGAGGTGGAAGCATAATGTTCTGGGGCTCTTGTTCTGCTAAGGGTGGAGGACAACTTCAACACATTGAAGCGCCAACCGATGGCCGTGTATCACAAGATCTTAGACAAGAACGTCCTTCCCTCAGCCATAACTCTGATAATGTTCGTGGAGTCTCCAGACCTCAATCCTACCGAAATTCTGTAGAGGGAGCTGAAGCTTTGAGCTGCCATGCAGCAGCCAAGAATTCAATTCAATTTTATTTATATAGCGCCAAATCACAACAAAAGTCGCCTCAAGGCGCTTCATAGATACAGAGAAAAACCCAACAATCATATGACCCCCTATGAGCAAGCACTTTGGCGACAGTGGGAAGGAAAAACTCCCTTTTAACAGGAAGAAACCTCAGAACCAGGCTCAGGGAGGGGCGGGGCCATCTGCTGCGACTGATTGGGGTGAGAGAAGGAAGACAGGATAAAGACATGCTGTGGAAGAGAGACAGAGATTAATAACAGATATGATTCAATGCAGAGAGGTCTGTTAACACATAGTGAGCGAGAAAGGTGACTGGAAAGGAAAAAAAAGAGTTTCTATAAAAAGGAGAGGGCCTTTGCATGTTTTCCTTGGGGAACAAATACTTTTTTGACTCAAAATACAACGTCCATTTGTAACTTTTATGTCACGTGTTTTTGGTAAATGCTGGCAATGCTATCGGCTACTTGCGTAGGCTACATTTAACTACATAGATTCATAGCATAAGTATAAATGAATGCGTTAAGGGTTACTGTTACATTACTGGCTTACTGGCGGTGCTAAATTTTAACACGAAAATGTTGCTCTTACAAGGACTTAGCTCAGTACTGTTCAACTTCAACTGTTATTTTTAGATTCAAATGAGTGCAAGCTTGTTGAATAAAAATCATTTGGCTATAGTTACATTCCATCTGTCACCTGGTCTTAAAAAAGAAGAGACAACATTTGCATGCAGGAAAGTGCTCATTTTTCCTTGTCAGAAATTGTATCGGTTACACGTTTTGGTAAGCTTCCAATCGGCAACTAATGCCTTCATTTGCTCTTTGGGATGTCGCGACCGGCAGGTCACGACCCCCTCGCTGTAAACGAAAGCAGATGTCAGATGAAGGGAAGGGCCTGGTATTACATAATGGAGGTGCTCTCCCATGAGAGACCTGTGATGTGGCGCCTGAGCTCGCTGACACACAGTCAAACTGTTAAGAAAGTTGTTACATGACATCAAAGCTGGAAGAAATTCATAAAACGTGCGATTGCAGCCAGAGCTGCGTGAATATAAACCACCTGAGTGAGATAATTAACAATAGGGGAGACAGAAAATGATTAGGACCGTGCAGGGAAAAGGGAACATTTCATGCTTATGTGTCGGATCCAGGATCTGACAGGGAGACCTTCAGATAATACTGGGGAGGGAAAACACATACAGACAAAGGAAGAAAGAGAAAGCAACAAAATCGCAGACGCAGTCAACCAACAGACATTGAGGAGTTTCTATGTTTATGACCTTAAACTCCCACCTAGACCCCCCCCCCCCCCCAACCCACATCCCCCCCCCCCACACACACACACACACACACACACATGCAGGGCACAGTGAAACGTGTGCACATGCTGTGGACCACACACTGCAGAGATCTGTTTAAAAGCCAGGAGCTGTGTTTATCATTCCCTACATCCTGCTCACAGAAATATTTGTGAGCAAGCTGCGCTGTTTTGTGTGTTTTCTGTATGTATATGTGCACATACGTATGTGTCCATGTGCATCTGTTCAATGACTACAAATTGACGCTGGAAGCTTTTCATTCCAGCCCGCAGACAAAGTAAAACGATGCTAATTCGACTTTACGTTTCATTCTGAAATACCGATTTAAGTGGCTTGTATTCTCAGCCTCGTCCTGCTTTTTCTCTGTCCCTCTCCTGTCTCTCCATACCTCTTTCTCACCTTCGCTCTTTATCTGTCCTCCTCTTCCTCCTCCCACCCCCAACTTTAGTCCTACAGTTAAGACTTCAGCAGAGGAGGACACGAGAGCAGCTGGCAGACCAAGGCATCATGCCTCGTGAGTAACACCTTCCAACATGGAGCTGCTGCACATCCAAACACACACACACACACGTGTACTTACATGCTTTCAGACTTAAGTGTGAGTCAGACAGTCAGAGGAAAAAAGTGTGAGAAACTCAAGCTTGTCAACTTATCACACTTGTCCCAATTAGCAATTAGATACAGAGGTGAAAGGTCAGTTCCCCCGACTGTCTAGCTGTTAAAATAATGTAGGTTTTATCTGTCCAAAAGATAAATGAGTGTTCTGCTTCCATGCAAATACGAGGTTGATAGGAACTGAATTTTTTACATTCATTTATGTGAGGCACTCTTTTAACATTAGACTTGTTCCATTAATAACAAAAATATTAGTGAGCTTTAAAACTGTTTTTAAGTAATTTGGGTTTTTTTTTTTTTTTCAATAATTTAGAGCAGTGAAAAAACAAATTTTGGGTGCTTTGTCCTCGGGTGGATGGTGCAGTTCACTGTGGGAAATATGAGCAGTTTCTGCATTTTTCAAATCTGCCCTAGGTCCCCTTGGCTCAATCAGTATTATTTTGAAAATCCAGGAATGAGGTTGTGAGAAGCACCAACTGCCCGAGTTTCACATGCATCGGATCCTCGAGTCTGACATACTGCTTGACATTTAAAGAGAAAAGGGGGAAAAAATAGTTCGATGTAGGCCTGAAATGAAAACTATAAAAACAGATACCAGCTGTTAGTCAAAAGAGAGACAAAAAGAAAGCGATCCACAGTCTCTCATGGACAATTTTTCACAGTACATATATGTTACTGATGGACGTGTAACATGAATCCAGCTGTGTTAAAGAGAGAAAGCAAAATGAAACAGGCAGCAAAAACACAACAAAGCACATATCTAGATAGTGGAGATGAATCAATCCAGAACCAAGGAAAGCAGGTGGCTTTATGCTACAGAGCAGAGGAGAAAGAGACCAGATAGTGGCTGCAGCCCGAGAACAGGCAGACAAGATTGTAAGTGACCGCCGAGGAATGCTCTTGTGCTAGAAGAGGACATTCGGCCTCAGAAGAAACAGCTTAGGAGGCCAGATTCACAAGAGGTGGCACCTGTTTACAGCACAGCGCTGAGAGGCACGCCCAAACACAACAACTGAGCGCGCATTTACAATAAAGAGGCTTTGTGCTTTTAAGAGCACGTAAGTCACAGTGATGAGAACACGTAGACCTGACTGTACTGAGCAACCTCTTAAATCTTCACCCTTGCTGCGATTGATGTTCCCTCCTTTCCTTCAGGTCAGCTTAGTGGATGTTTGCAGCTTTTCGGGTTAGCTGTGACTGCCAACGCACGCCGCGCCAGAGATAAATTTCAAATATTCATGAGAAAGTAGTTTGTTTAGTGTGCGACGTTACAACACAGCAGACAGCTACTCATAAAATCGAGATTTGTATCTATTCCTGTTACTTTAAAGCATCTCGTAAGTCATCTCGGGAAACATGGAATTAGTGAGCCATGCAAGCTAGCTGGTTTTGTCCCCCCCCTCGATTGCTTGCCTGTAGAAACAACAAGGGGACCGGGTGACCTGGACTACAGGCTGGGGATTTGTTGAATGATATCTCTGGCACCGTTCGCCATTTCACAGAGGCTCCAGCCTCAAGATAAACCTCTGGTAAGTGTGCGGGGGAACGGAATCCAGAGGCCCGGCGAGCCCCTATCAGTTTCTAGGAGTCTGTCACAGATAAGGCAGCAACGAGAAACACAATTGGCCAGCAGGGCTCCAAGCACTCTTTTAAAAAAGAAATTTCAATTGGCTGTTTATCTCTTGATTGCAGGCGGTGGTGCAGATCTGAGAGACGTTGCAAGGACTCGTATTTGCGCTGTTTGTCATACGCCCACACACTAGATGTCTTATCGTTCTTCAAAACATCATCCGTCCTCCCCCAAAAAATCAGGCATTTCTGAGGAGGGCACAACATCCTCCTCCTCCTGCGGCTGCCGCTTCTGCTGCTGTCGATGTGATCCCTCAGATGCTGGTTGACTCGGCCTGGCTGTGTTATTCCTGCTCGGGGGAGATGGACACGGCACAGGGTCTGTGTATATATTACCCAGGGAACATCTGGTGTTTATTAGACTATTCAAGAATCCGCCACGGCCTCTTGGGCCCGACTGGCGTGTGGCCTGCATGGGAGCACACACTGTCTGCCTGCTGGCCACAGGTCTGACTTGACACACACATACAATCTAATATTTCCCCATAAAGATAACAGGCCCGTAGCTGCAGGTTTACTGTGCTCTCTGTTGCTTTAAAATGTTCATTTCCACAGCAGAAGGACTTTAATCCTCAGTGGATGGAACCACAAAAGGAATCATTCCAGCTAATGCACCGAACCTCTCTGTGTAGTGTTTACGCATGACAGTCAGCAGTTAAATGTACTGCAGTAGGTTTAAAGAGCACTGTATGTTTAAAAGTGAGCTTCAGACTCACCCGATCATGTTACATTAGGCCAGCGCAGTCGCATCAGGCCAAGTTCTAAACAGACGATAACGCCGACGTGACCATGACAGCAGCTGATGCTTCTCCACTCTCCCTCAGAGGAATGGGGCGTGCAGCCACAGCGGATCATCTGTATTACCCACCTCAGTGTTTTTCCTTCTACTCAAATTGAATCTTTTTTCTTCTTTTCTGCTCCTTTTCATGCTCCCAACATTGTTTTTTTTTATTTTTTTTATTTTAACATCCCCTCACCCCCAACCGGTCACTGCAGATGAGCCTGGATCTGCCAGAGCTTTCTTCCTGTTAAAAGGGAGTTTTTCCTTCCCACTGTCGCCAAAGTGCTTGCTCATAAAGGGTCATCTGATTGTGTGAGTTTTCTCTGTATTATTGTAGGGTCTTTGCCTTACAATTATACAGAACTGTGGTTGTGATTCGGTCCTATACAAATAGAATTAAATTGAATTAAATTTAACTTTTTTCCTGTCCCTCCCCTTTTTGAGTTCAGAATTTGTCTGTGTTGAATATTTTTCTTTTTTTTGCTCTTTATGTTGTTCATTTTCTGGCAGTATCAAAACTTCTAACATACAATGATCTTTCTTAATCTACTTCATTGTCCTCTCTTTTAACATGTTTCTTTCTTCCTCCTCTCTTCTGGTTTATCTTTTTTATTTTCAAGTCAATTCAATTTTATTTATATTTATATAGCGCCAAATCACAACAACAGTCGCCTCAAGACACTTTATATTGTGCGGTAGACCCTACAATAATACATACAGAGAAAAACCCAACAATCATATGACCCCCTATGAGCAAGCACTTTGGCGACAGTGGGAAGGAAAAACTCCCTTTTAACAGGAAGAAACCTCCAGCAGAACCAGGCTCAGGGAGGGGCGGGGCCATCTGCTGCGACCGGTTGGGGTGAGAGAAGGAAGACAGGATAAAGACATGCTGTGGAAGAGAGCCAGAGATTTTATTCTCTACCTCCTGATACTGCTCCTTCCTTCTTTCTGTGTTTTCCTTTCTCATTCATCCTGCTTTAGTAACGTCTGCCTCTTTCTTTTTTCGTCTCTAGATTGATAGATGTCTATTTTGACTGAGACCTTTAGCATAATATTTGCTTCATCTAAAGTTTAAAAATGCCTAATATTTGAACATTAATCTTGATTTTGATGAAACCCATTTTTCCTCTGAAGCATTACATTTCAGATCCGTTTTTCATCAGACACTAATACTCTCTCTAACTTGTCCAGCACAAAGCTCAGTATCATTCATTTCTTTGTTGGCGCTGGATCCTATGTCATCCCTCTGAAATATCCCACTAAAATTATATTTGACCAAATAAGTGCTGTTGCTCTTTCTTGGGCTCAGATAATCAAACTGATCTGGTGCGCTCGCCGCACCGCCTGGTAATCAGTCCTGCGAGTGCTGCGGACAGATTGTAGGCCAAGCCAGGTTAGCTCTGGCCCTGATTATTTATCCAGGATTTAACAGAGATAGATTGTAGAAAGTTGAAAATCTTACCCACTGCAACCCTTTAATTAGAGCCTCTCCATTTATTTTTCTAGTATTCAGACTGTACTAGGAGTAAAAGCAGCTGGACTGATATTACAGCTGATCCAAAATGTAAATATTGATTGTTGAAGGATAAAAGAAGTGTGGAGATAGCAGCTGAACGCAGAAGTGTGTAGATTAATAATGATATGATAAAAAGGGAACAGAGGTTTAAATGGAAGACCATTTTACTCTACAGGAATTTAATAAACAGATGAGAAAAACCCCTGATATCACTTCAAAATTATTGTAGTTTGTTGCTTCTAAACATCATCTATAACTTTGGTTATTGTGAATGTTGTAAAGACAACATTCACAATAAGACGAAAAACTAAAGTCTGTATTCTCCAAAAGTTGATTCTGTTCATCTGGACGTAGTTTTCTGGGAGAAACGTTTCATCACTCATCCAAGTGACTTCTTCAGTCTCAGCTGACTGCAGGTTTCCCCAATCTTATAAACAGTACATTTGCATAATGACTGAAACTGAAGGAACAATGGGCTGTGAGGTCAGTTCCTTAATCATAATTATGCAAATTCTCATGACCATTGATCAACAACCACTGACCAAAACCCACTGATCAAAGACCACTGATCAAAGACCACTGATCAATGGCCATGAGTACCATTCACAGAGAGTTGGGGAATGGCTGCAATCACAGCATTGTAAGATGGTGACAGATGTACCCTTAGGCCCCCTCCTCGATTCAGAGATGGTCTTTCCCTTTTCACGTAAATGGCCTCCTTGACTCCACGCTCAAACCAGCATTCCTCCCTGTCCAGGATGTGTACATCCTCATCCTTGAAAGAGTGTCCACTGGCCTGTAGGTGTAAATAGACTGCAGAGTCCTGGCCTGACGAGGTAGCTCTTCTGTGTTGTGTCATCCGCTTCGCCAGAGGTTGTTTGGTTTCCCCGATGTATAAATCCTGGCAATCCTCCTGGCACTTAACAGCGTACACTATGTTACTCTGTTTGTGTCGGGGGACCCGATCCTTGGGGTGGACCAATTTTTGGCGCAGTGTGTTTTCGGGTTTAAAAGCCACAGAGACCCGGTGTTTAGAAAAAATGCGTCTCAACTGTTCCGATACTCCTGACACATATGGGATCACTACTAAAGTCTGTATTAAAAAAGCATACACAAAGAGTTATTTGCCATATTCTTATAATTACTGACATTATTGAGAAGATGCCCCAATCAAGTTACAGGTAAATGTTCTGTAAGGAAAGAAGGAAAAGAGGAATAAAGTGTAGAAATATTATGAGCAGAATCTCTCTGCGTACAGGAAAAACAGATCTGCTGTTATGAATTCGTGGTGTGCTGCAGGCGCATTCCTAAAATGCAACGTTCATCTTTTTGCTACTGAAAAACAGCCTTGTGACCTTAACTTGTCTTTCAAGTGGAGCAGTGGAAGTGTGCCAGCTTAACCGCCGAGTTGTGCTTTCTCGCAGCTTGCTCTTGAGACGCGAAGAAATCATCTGTGTTTATAGTCGTAGAAGAGACGCACCGAACGGTGGAGACGAGGAGAAGGATTGCATAAAAATGCAGGCACAGAGCCCACGCTCGTTAATTGCAGGACATTATCCCACTTATAGATCACCAGTGACACTGTCAGTTACCTGAATCCTCTAAGAAATGACCACAGTGACGGTGTATTGAAGGATCGGGTTATATGGTTTGTTTTTACATGAATTTCAACATTAGTTCAGAATTGTTTGAAAGTTATATCTGGAAGATGCTCAAGATCGTTACTGCAGAGATCTTTTCATGTTAGCATGTAGCATCAGGGTAAGGTGGAGCCATTATTAACTAGCTTATGGACTCATTATACACTGATCAGGCATACCATAATTCGCACTGACAGGTGAAGTAAATAACATTTTGATGATCTCTTTATCATGGCGCCTGTTACTGGGGTGGATATATTAGGGAGCGAGTGAACATTTTGTCCTCAAAGTTGATTGGTTAGGAGCAGGAAAAATGAAGGAACGAATTGTGACGGCTAGACGACTGGGTCAGAGCATCTCCTGTGGGAGGTTCCCAGTCTGGAGTGTGCATTGATTAGCTGAACACCAGGATGCACTATGGGAAGAAGGAAAGCCAGCGGACGCTGATGCTTTGGAAAATGTCCTGCTGGGAAAACTTTGGTAATTCATCTGCCACAAAGCAAAATGGTTTGAGGAGTTGACTTGACCTCCAAATTCTGTTGCTAACAGCTTGGTACCAGATACCACAGCACACCTTCAGGGGTCTAGTGGAGTCCATGCCTCAATAGGTCAGGGCTGTTTTAACAGGCTAAGGCAGATATAAGGCAATATTACGCAGGTGGTCATAATGTTATGCATGATCGGTGTAAGTTATTCTGGACAACATAGACCATTTTAAATCTTTAAAAGTAATAACAGTCACTGTCAAACAAATGGAATAAGGATCTTTGTGATCACGGCTAAAGTGCATTATATCAAAGTATACTTTCAACTGCAAACATAAAAATATACTTTTAAGCATGTACTTCATTACTCTCCACCAGAGATGGGCAGTAACGCGGTACTTGTACCGCGTTACTGTAATCCGATTACTTTTTTCAAGTAACGAGTAAAGTAAGGGATTACTATTGCAAAAACGGTAATTGGATTACCGTTACTTTCACGTAGAACGCTGCGTTACTGCGTTACTAAAACCATGATTTTTTTGCGAGAATGTCTCACGACACTGACGTAAGCAAGTGCGACGTTTGTGAAAACAGCTGTGTGCAGAGCAACAATGGATCATATATCGAGTGCGGGAGAGAGTATGAGCGTGCAGCATTTAAAGCGTGGAAGTACTGACCTTACTTTGAGTTTGATTCCATAAAAAGTGACATAAAAATTAGTGTCCGTTGTGCGTGGGAAGAAAACTTCTTTTTACAGCGAAAAAAACCCCTAAACTTCCGAGCAAACGCCGAGTGCGCTATGACGTAATGGGAAAGTCACAGAGAAACTCGCGGATTCTTCCACTGACCGCTGCGGCACACCTGCACCAAGGTATACTTCCGCCTACCCCACTCCTGCTTTACAGGTGAAAATAGAGCAAAAGGACCGCTGAGTCTTTGACTTTATTTATTTTCTGCTGTGTTTTACTTGCATCTATTTAAAAGACTGAGTGTAAACACACAAAAAAATTATTTCATGTGCTGGAATGTGCAGAAAATAGGTTTAAATATTAAACAAATTTCTTCCAGTCAGAGAATGTTGCATATAATTTAATTTTTGCTTGATGCATAAAGTTAAAAGATTAAAACTAATAAAACAAGTTTTAAAAAGAGACTTTTCCATTTGATTACATTTTGTATGATGGATTATGCAGAAAAAGTAGAATTGGGCTGAAAGATCTATTGTTTTATCACCTATTCAGGTTGTAAATCGTGTTTTTAAAAAGTAACTAGTAACTAAGTAACTAAGTAATTAATTACTTTTGAAAATAAGTAATCAGTAAAGTAACGGGATTACTTTTTGGGGGAAGTAATCAGTAATTAGTTACTGATTACTTTTTTCAAGTAACTTGACCAACACTGCTCTCCACTCCTTTAGTGTAGTGTTTCCCTGGTGTGTCCCATGTCGTTGATGTTGTGGTCCTGCTCTGTGTTATCCAGACCCGGCCTCGGGCGGCTCCAATCTGGAAGCCCAGCTGAGGCTAAAGCGAGCCCAGCTCGCCGAGGACTTGAATAAGAAGTTGGCTCTCAGGCCAGGGCCCATGGAGCTGGTGCAAAAGAATATCATTCCCCTAGACTCTGCCATCACGATGACAGGTATCAGTGGAGAGACGCCGCCACGTGGTGTAACCCGACTTTAACACCCGCTGCGCCTTAGCCTGTGCGTTTATATGCTTGTGTGTTTGGAACTAAAGTTTAGGTGTAGTGTGTAAAATAGCCCTTCTAACTGACTGACTGTGTGTATACTCATTAATGAGGCCGACTGTAAGCTACTCAAACGAGCTTTGTACTTGAGTGGACTGCACGGCTGCGTCGGTCACATCGTTTAGTCTTCTAACAGGAGAAACGGATTATTCCAAATGATAAGACCGTCAGAGGGTCTGCACAGAGTCTTCAATGCATCACAACTCCTTTTGTTTTTCTCTCGTGCTGGAGAGTCATGTGCTAAAGTCAAGTTTATAGGTATGAGCAATGATATTTCTCTTTATTTTAACCTGGTCTATTTTTGCATATGTGAACCACGCTAATGTTGCACTCTCCAGCAGAGTCTATTTTGGGAAAATATTACAGTGTTTCAGGAAATGGAATTTTAGAGGAATTGTTTTAAACACTAAAATTACTAAAACTATTAATTACTATTACTATTCCTTATTTCTATTAATAAAACACTGGTATTACCACAAAATATGAGGGATATAAACCATCCGAACAAGCATTTTTCACAACTTGGCCATGTGTTCTTGTTTATCTTTCTGATCAGTCACGCTTTGTAAGGCATATCAAAATGCATTATTCAAGTCAAAATTTGAATTCTGGTCTTGATTAGTGGACCACCTATGCATCAAAGTCTTTGTACGTTAGATTTAAATGCCTTAACAGTGACGAGGGCTGTTAAAATGAACATTTGTGTTTGTAGCCAGAAAGAAAGAAAGAAAGAAAATCCATGTTTAAAAAAAAAAGGTGCTTAGCAATCAGCATTTAAAATGTCTATTATGGACTCAAGTGTTTGAGGAGTGCTCTTTGGTGCATCGTGTATGCTTAAACAAAGATTTAGCGCTGTGTGAAGCGCAGGGCCGGAGCTGTCCCACCGCGCCGCTCACACTGTTTGGGTCCAACATGTTACTCACTCTCTCTGTTCTTAGCAGTGCAGCGAGTTTTCTTTAGACTCTGCTGTTTTAGCGGTTTTATGTTTGCCTCCTTAAGCTTCCAGTAAACATGTTGCACAAAGGAGCCGGCAGGCTGCGGTCAGCTGGTTTATAATACCTCTGCCGGAGAGGGGGATCTCCGTTTATCGAGATGAACAGCAGCTGTATTTGGGTCCACCCTTTTTCTTTAGAAGTCTACGATGTGTGTGCGTGTAGAGTGCATCCTTTGCCACATGTGTGGGCGTACCTGCCTGTATGTTTGGACCTATCTGCTCATCCTCCCCCCCTCCTCTTTTGTCTGTGCTCTGACTGGCTCCAATCAGCCACCTACAAAACTACGTGACAGGACCAGGCTGTTGTGACCCCCACCCCGCCCCCCTCGCCTGCAGCATTAACCCCTCACCTTAAAGCTCTATATCTCCCTACATAACACTCCCAGTGATTGTTTCAACCTCTGTCTGGTAATTTTGGAAACTGCCTGACCCGCCATAGCTTGTAAACCAGTCACGTGAAAAGAGGAAGCGTACGTGGCGTGCAGATTTCCTGTAATTCTGCCAACTCAATCTCCCGGTGACAACAAATTATCTTAAAGAGTCCTGGACTGTGTGCAGCAGAGTGAAAATGCACCGAGTAAATTCACACACAGACCGTGTTGGTGTTTTTCCCTACAGAGTTAAACGTGAACAGGTGGGAGGAAATGGCATTTAGGACAATGCTATTTACTAAGCTGTGCGGTAAGCTCGCCGAGTGTGTGTTTGTGTGTACTGCAAGGTCATAGAGTTGCACAGAATGGACCTGGTACTGTGATGGAAACCAGAATCTGTTCCTGGTTGTCACATGTTTGGATACAAAAAGAGAATCTTATACCTCTCAGCGCGCACACACACACAAACACACACACACACACACACACTCCAGCCTTTACCACCTCCTTCCCTGGCTCTGTCCCTTCAGCTCCATTAGATAGTTGCTCTTAACTACCCCAATCAAAGCTGTGTTCCCTATCGCGCCAGCCAATCAGGAGCGTTCTAGAAGTAAAGTGGTTGTGTGAGTGTCTTACCCACACAGCGTAACACCTCCGAGCTGAGTGCTGTACTAGGTGTGAGTGACAGGCAGTGTGTGAATACCTCTGCTCACATACATTGTGTGCAGCATGCAGTATGCATCCAACCAGCCAAGGAGCAAGTAAAAGAAAATGTTTCACAAAAACAGATGTGAAAATGGTCCAGTGGTTTGTGGGTTGAATGAAATGTTTTCTTGAAATGGTGTTCAAGGCGCTTTGGACAAATTCTGATGTCATTTGTGGGACAAAGGTCTTAGCCTATCAGCAGCACATGTAACTAAAGCCTGGTGTATTTAAAACTACAGAGCACAGAATGATTGAACTTCCATAGATACAGTGCTGGAGTAACATAACAGCGTGTTAAACTGAGAACCGTTTCCACTAAATAAACAGGTGGAGGTTGAACACAATAGTCTTGTGACTGGTCATTTGCTGTTTTAGATTGCAGATGAAGTAGTTTGGTGGTAAAGTCTGACTGTCAGCCGGCTGGAGGCAGCAGTAAGGAACATATTGAAGCATGCTCGGTTATTAAAATGTGCTCTTAGTGTCTTGAATCACAGGTCTTGTGATAATTGTATATCGATGATGACTGTGACAGTTTATACTTGCTTTGCTTTTAGTTCTGGTTAGATTTTGCACTTTCGTTTAATTCACCTATCTACATTTTTCCAAATTTTCTTCACAGATTGTACTAATGTTATGTGGAATATGTGAATTTTTTTTGAGCATAATAATATTGTAACAGCCCTGATTTGTGGCTCAGTATGCAAATGAGTTAGATGGTACATCCCATGTCAATTGTAGCAATGCTGCTAGACACTGTTAGGTTATGTGATCTTTAAAGTTTCTACGTGGATCATTTCCTTTAGGCTGTAGTCACACTGTGCAGATTTCTGTTATGTCTGATAACAACGCACGCCTGGCAGATTGAAGACGATCCGAATGCATTCTGTGTGCACTTACAGTTTTTGTTTTGTTTTGTTTCTAGGTGTAAAAGGGGTCTAGGCTGATAGCTATTACATCGCTGACACCCCCACGTATCTCTGTTTTTGTTCTTCTTGCAGTAAACCATGGTAAGCTCCCTAAGCAAGAGGACTCCTATGCATTTGAGGAGGACAGCAGCAGTGAGAGTCTGTCTCCAGAGCAGCACCACAGTGATGAGTCGCAGGGTTCGGCCTGCCCTTCATCTGAGGCTGTCGGCAGTACGGCCTCCTCCTCGTCCTCACCTGCCCTCACCAGCGAACGACAGGTAAAAAAAACCACACAAACACGCCTCCTCTCCTTTGTTCTATCCATTTCTTTCACTCAAGCTCCCACACTGAGCAGCTATGATTACCACCAGTTTATTTCTGCTGCCCTCCTGTGGTAGCAGAGTGAGCTGCACATCCTCTGTTTTCCACTGTTGGACTGAGTTGACATAGGCAGGTGTCACATTCCTGCATGCTGAGCCATGCTGGCGGCGCAGCTGCCTTTATATGCTTGCTGCTTACCTTTCACTCACGGTGACCTCATTCCAACGGTCACCAACAGAGACGGTCCCTCAACTGAAATTCATGCCAGAACACAATTGTTTACATCTCTCAGACCTCTGCCTCTTAAATGTTCCAACTGAATCATCATCCCTCTGTGCGTCATGTCAGTCCCAAAGGTTTGTTTAAAGCTTTTTGGAATACTTTTGCGGAGGAAACATCAATACATGAGCATTTTAGGGATAATTATTCTATTTGGATTATAAACTGTCAAGCAGTCTCCCTGTCTGTTCAATTTACCTTTATAATCATGAAGAAGAAATGAGAAGAAAACAGATACAGTCAGAGCAAAATGCATGAAATCTAAGGCAACAATAGCAAAAAAGTTGCCAAAGACTATAAAATAGCTGCGTAAATACAGTCGTTCACTTTTATTACATCCTGCCATGTGCTTGTTTAGTATTGTTTGGAACCAGATGTCTGTCAGTAGAGTGGATACGATAAAACAACTCCAAGGTTAAACCTCTTTGAGTGAAACTGAGCTCAACAGACCAGTTTATCAAATGAAGCAAGAAGACAATATTCTTTACGTCTAAACTGAAACACTTTATACTTTAGTAATTATTTCTTTAACTTCAGCCTGGAAAAGTAAATGTACTTTGTTTTTATTTGTGGATAGGGTGGTGTAAGCAGAGATCCCCCGGATCAAAGCCAGGATGAGGGGCTTTCTGGTGCTAACAACAGCCAGACTACTCCCCCAATACCTGTTCCTGCTATCGTCAAGGTCAGTTTGTCATTAAACTCACTATCATCTGCCACCTGAGCTACAGCCAGGCAGAGCAGGTCAACTAACCAGAAGGTCAGTGGTTCGATCCCAGGTTGCTCCAGGTTGCATCCTTAGGCAAGATACTAACCCCATGTTTGCCTACTGGTGGTGGTTAGAGGGCCTGGTTAGAGGGCCTGGTTAGAGAGCCACTGGTCTGGTGCCAGTGTCCGGCAGCCTCGCCTCTGTCAGTGCGCCCCAGGGCAGCTGTGGCTACACTGTAGCTGTGGCTACAATGTAGCAATGTAGCTTGCCATCACCAGTGTATGAATGACTGAATGTAGTGTGAAGTGCTTTAGGGTCCTTAGGGACTAAGTAAAGCGCTATACAAATGCAGGCCATTTACATTCTTAACTTTAACAATTCCATTCAATCCATTCAAATGCCTAACTCAGATTTTCTCGTCCTCTCTACCACCAGTCTAAATCTTCCGACAAGAACCGTCACAAGAAGCCCAAAGATGTGAAGCCTAAAGTCAAAAAGCTCAAGTACCACCAGTACATTCCTCCAGACCAGAAGGCAGAGAAGTCCCCTCCGCCCATGGATTCGGCCTACGCCCGACTCCTCCAGCAGCAGCAGCTCTTCCTGCAGCTGCAGATTCTCAGCCAGCAGAAACACACTCATGCGCAATCGCAGACACAGCAGTCGCAACAGCCGCATACCCACACTCCGCAGACGCAGGCCCAAGCCCAGTCTCAGACTCAGGCTCAGCAGAGGCAGCCCACTTTCAGCTATCAACCCCACACACCAGCTCACACCCAGAAGTAAGTAGAGAACATATCTAACGAAATCTCCTCAAATTATCTACTGCAAACTTGTGTATGGGGGGGGGGGTTAATAAAAGTAATGCTACATCTTACTCTTAAGTGTGATCTAAAACAGTAAATAGCACAAAAAACATGAACTGAAAGACTTTAAAATGATGTAGATTAGGGAAGAAATCTGGGATCTGATTACTTTCTGTAGGTTTGAGCCAAACTCCTTACATCTGCATCAGTAAATATGAGATCCAGTTTTCAATAGGGATGGGTATCGTTTAGGTTTTATCCGATACCGGTGCCAAACCGGTACTTTTGAAACGGTGCTGGTGCTTAAACGGTGCCCAAACCGGTGCTTAAAGAATGGAAAACACAAAATTGGTCCAAAAACCTCTCATGTTCAGCTGTTTTTTTGTAAAAAGATAACAATGTTAGCCTTTTCTGCAGGTATAGGGCATATATAGTATCACTCTGGGCTGGAAGCAGTGCTTAAACAATGGAAAAAACACAAACTTTGTCCAAAAACCTCTCATGTTTAGCTGTTTTCCACTTTTTCTTTGGTCATTTTAGCCTTTTTGGCCAGGGTGAAGGGAGTATCTGCCATCAAACAAGAAGACAGCCGCATGTAGCTATGATAGTGTTTGCTAGTTCACCTTACATGCATTAATGTAATAACGTGGTTAGCCTACTCAACGTAAATTACACACAAACAACATTAAGCTACTCACGCAGAGAAGAACGGCTGCTGCTGCATCATCATCCTTCATCATTTCTGCTAGACTGGCAGGGCTAGGGGCCAGGACTCTCCCCTTCGGGTTTTTGGGGGATGTTGCTAATCCCCCAAAAACTTTAGAATCTAAAGCGTATCATTCCATACCAGTTGGTGGCGGTAATGCACCTTACAGTTGTTTGCCAACCGCCAATACAAATGTAAGGAAGAAGAAAGTGTATCACAGCTCAGGAAAAAAAAGCACCGAAATAAAGCACCAAAATGTGCGCTGCTTTTCGGTCTGGTTACTACCGTTTATGTCAGAACCGGTGCCATCATGGCACCGGATACCGGTACCCATCCCTAGTTTTCAATTTACCATCTTACATACTGCAGACCCATGTATCACACATGTATCACAGTGAGATAATCAACAACATGTGGTGCAAGCACCAATGTAAGCAGTCAGAATGTTTTGGCTCATCAATATATATATATTTACTTTTGGGTAATCTTCTTCAATTGCTCCATTCCAGAGGAGTCAGTGAGCAACTATCGGCTTGTAGTTCCAGTGCCCCGTCGAGCACAGCCAACAGTAACTCATCCTCTCCAGTCAAGAACACATTCCCCAACCAAAGCAACATCTCACAAGTCAAACCTGGGCCCCTGCCATCTAATCTGGATGACCTAAAAGTAGGTGATACTAGAGAGGAACATTCTGACAATCTTCTCTCCTTAACATACATATGTAATCCTTTTTATTCTCCTTTTTTTTTTTTTGCTCTGCAAGGTTTCAGAGCTGAGGCAGCACCTGCGTATTCGTGGCATGCCTGTCTCAGGCACCAAGACTGCCCTCATCGAGCGACTCCGGCCCTTCAAAGACTCCAGCTCCTCGCCCTCGGGATCCTCTGATATCACCACCATGACCTTTCCCGTCACACCCACAGGGTCCTTGTCCTCCTACCAGTCCCCATCCTCCTCCAGCGCTCTGTCCCAGGGAGGCTATTACCCGTACCCCAGCACCTCCTCCACCCCACCCATCTCGCCGGCCTCCTCTGAGCTGTCCCTCAGCGGTTCACTCCCCGACAGCTTCAGCGATGTGCCCATGTCTTCGCCAACACAGTTTGCCCTTCATCGATCTCCTGCCCAGCTCGGCGTGGAGGATGGCTTTGGGGGAGGAGGAGGTGGCAGCATGGGTGGGGCGGGTCAGAGGATGGGGGAGGTTGGTGGTATGGGTGGTGTAGAAGCTGAAAAAGACAAGATGCTGGTGGAAAAGCAGAAAGTGATCGAGGAGCTGACGTGGAAATTGCACCAGGAGCAGAGACAGGTGATGATCTGTTTAAAGGCATTTCACCTCTCATCCGAGGTTCCTCAGGTCTAAAACCAAAAGATGGACCCATGACTTTTTTCACAACTTGGGCCATGTGATTACACACTAATTAATAGGTCAGTGCTTCTTGAATGAGAGGTGAAAAGTCTGCCTTTTTTTCAAGCTCTTAAACCTACCACTACATGCTTCGCTAGTCAACAGGTGGATGTAAAGTAGAGATGTTAAGAAAGCTAATTCTTATTTATCAAGTCTGCAGCATCTAATACTAATGCAACAATCAATCCTGTTATTATTTATAAAGTATTGAGTTGTAAATTGAATGCTCTGTGATCATCCTTATTAGGTTGAAGAGCTAAAGATGCAGCTCCACAAGAGAAAACGTTGCTATGGAGCAACACAGGATACGGTCCCTCCTGCATCTCATCCTCCCATGCACCACCAGCAGCACCAGACACCAGCCATGATGGGGCAGCATTTTTTTGGGGTGACTATCAAGCAGGAGCCTTTGTCTTTGTCCTCCAGCTGCCCTCTGTCCTCCCCTAAACAGCCTAAGTGCCCTCCTGGTAGCTGCAGAGAGGATATGGGACACTGCAGTTCCTCCATTACCAACATGGGGGGCCCCGGGGGACCACAGTGTATGGATACAGGCCCTTCCTCTAGCAGCCCCACCGCTATGTCCACCTTCCTCAGCCCACAGTGCTCACCGCAAGACTCTCCTATCAGAAAATCCTCCAGCAGCCCACAGCCTTCATCTCCTAACAACCCCTACCTGCTGTCTCCTCAACTGGGGAGGGATGGCTGTGGTCACCCCCACACCCAGGGCAACAACAGAGCATGCAACATGCAGGTATGATGCCTTTATATTTAGAATGGCCATTTTTACTGACTTCTATTAGATTATATAATTAAAACAATTCAATTCAATTCAATTCAATTCAATTTTATTTATATAGCGCCAAATCACAACAAATGTCGCCTCAAGGCGCTTCATAGATACAGAGAAAAGCCCAACAATCATATGACCCCCTATGAGCAAGCACTTTGGCGACAGTGGGAAGGAAGAAAACAAGAAGCAGTATTTACTTTTAAGGGAATAGTGTTGTATTTTATATATATTTATTTTGTTTTCTTTGTTCTCTTCAAACTTTGAGATGTTTACCTTGAAGACCATGGTGGAGACAATAATTTAACCCATGTTTTAACATATTTTAACATGACCCCACTTTACACCCCTACGAAGTTTTATCAAACTATCCTGTTTAGAGACAGAAAGAATGATATGGACGCAAACAAACGCTACCAAAAACATAACCTAATCAAAGATTGTTTAGCTTTATATTGCTATTTCTTTATTTTCTTTGGATATTCTGATTTTTATTGTGATTTTTTTAGCATTCCTGTATTTGCTGTCATGAGATCACCAAAATCATTAGGCATCATCATCATCATCAGTGGGCTGCATAAGTAAATGTATATTATAGTATAAAAGTTAAAGAAAACCGACATATCTACATTTTTAAATGTAGGCAGCCACCAACTAGCACAGAAACATATGTAACTAGCATTAGCTTTTACAATTTCCCATCATCTGCATCTCTGAAAACATGTTCAAAACAGTTAATGTAAATATTGATTTCATATACAAAATATGCTCTCTTTAGTTTAGGTGGGTTTTTTTACTCTTTTCTTCTTTTGTTGATTTCTAACGTGTTTTATTTTTGGCTAACTATAGATACAGCAAAAGAGTGGCGGTCCGCCAATAAACTGTTCCTATCCTTCCGACCAAAGAGGTCTTCAGGGAGTTTATCCCAGCTCAGCTGACTGTGGCCTCAACAACAGCAGCCCTGCTAAGGCTGAGAGCCAGAACATGCAACCAAAGGTAATTTTCTATCCACACGACCAGCATTTTACAGCATTGTCACATCAGCATCATTTACTTCAGCTGAATCATCTCACATTTATGTTACTGTTTTCCTTTCTTCTCTCCATTTGTGGCCTGTCTCTGTGTATTATTGTCTTTTGTTGTGAAGTTCATTTTGTCTTCATATCAGTTTTCATCATATATTCCTTGACATGTCAGTGACATTTCCTTTACAAGACGACAACGCCAAATCATTTTTTAGAGTAAACTTTTCACTGTGATGAGATTTTTTCAACGTGAGGGCCTAATTTGGGTAAATCCCCCTATAATATACTAATATCACTTTTCACCTATTTCCCATATAGATGTCAGTTTTGCCAAAGTGCCAGGTCCCTCCCCCTGCCTTCAGTAGCTCAGATTCAGATGCATCTGACTTAAGACAGCCCCCATGCTATGAGGATGCAGTCAAACAGGTAAACTCAAATCCATGATAAAATTCAGTAGAGATGGCTGGCCAGAATTTATTTGACCTTTTTTTTTGGCGTTGCTCTCATTCCACTCTTCCTCCTGTGGTCTGTCTTGTTTTTTCTTTCTTCTATTTTTATCTGTGTTGTAGTTTTTGTTTTCATCCATCGCTTTGTTCACTGCACTTTTATACCTATTATGACAAGAGCATTATAGTGATTTTTTTAACCATCGTAATTCTGTAAAAATTTGTTACAATCGACAAAATATTTTATTCATTATATTAAACTGTAAAAAAAATGCCCTACAGTGTTGTGAAATGTCTTGTTTTGTTTGCACATAAAAGGGATTTTTTTCCCCTTAGACATAAAAAGGTTAGTGAATAATTAATAATTATTAGACCACTTGTTGTAGCTCTACGTTTTTGACTATGAGCAAAACTAAATTTCTGTTACCTTCTTAATTTTGCCAGCAAAGCAAAATAAAGCACAACTAAAATTTTTAAAGCCAATTAAAATATTTCTGTTTCTCAGAAACAAGCAAAAAGCTAGTAAAAGGGGCCGAGTCCCGTTTTAGGAGCTAGAAAGTTTTAAAAGAAAACAAAAAAACAAAGACAACCAATTCTGTTTTTTAAGCGTTTAAAATTTCAGCTGATAAAAGGAACGCACTTTTTGTTACTGTTACAGCAACTGACCCGAAGTCAGCAGATGGATGAGCTTTTGGATGTGCTCATAGAGAGTGGAGGTAAGGATTCATTCTATAGATCCTATTGGCTGAAGATGAAAAGCATTTGAAATCACTGCCTGTTGTTCACAGTCTTACCTGACACATTGAACCTGCTGTGACCCTCCCTCCTCTCCTCTTTCTCTTCAAGAGATGCCAGCTAACGCCAGAGAAGAGAGGGAGAGGTCCTCTGTAACCAAAGTTATGCCTCACATTACTGTGTCCCCAGGGTGTCCCGGCCTCCTCATCCCGTGGTTTCACCGACATTACGAGCACCTCCCCCCCACCCAGCTCCCTTACGACCACGCAGCCAATCACGTCACCGAGAGCCACCCAGACACTCTGCTTGGCAGTCCCGTCGGCCGCGGAGGGGAGGTACCTCTTCTTAAAATGGCAGCAGAGGATGGGGGCCAGGAAGATGAAGGGAAGCGAGAGGTTGATCGGTACAGCAGCCCTCAGAATCATCATCACTCTCATCATCCGCAACAGGACAAACTTCTGAGCAACCGAGATCTGATGGACACGTCTCTGTCGGCCATCGGCAGTAAGGCATCCGCCAACCCCGAGGTGCAGGGAATGGTCAGCATGACCTTTAGCGAGACGCCTTGGGAGACAATGGAATGGCTCGACCTGACACCACCCAGTTCTGCCACTGCCTTCAGCATTGCTCCACCCAGTGCACCCAGCATTTTCAATGCCGAGTTCCTGGATGTAACAGACATTAATTTGAACTCTGCCACAGACCTTCACCTGGAGAACTGGTAAAAACAACACTGTCCCTAAAGTGCTGGTTAGCAGCATACCAGCCATCGAACTCAAGACACCAGCTTGCAACTAGCTGCACGGACTTCTGATATTAGCTATGACAATACCAAAGACCTATTTAATTCTGTTCTTAACAGCTTTAAATGTTCACGTGTTGCTCCTTGCTATGATCCAGTGGAATGTATAACCATTAGCAGATATGCAAAAGCTGAAATCTAAGCCAGAAATTTGAACAATTGTCACATCCCAGCCTTTCCACTTCACTGAAATGTGGTTCTTATGTTGTCGTCACAGACCTGGTGCTTTTTTTGCATGATCTTGATGCTCACAACTATCAAGTACTTATGACAGCGGACATAGTGTCAGAAGAAGCGTTAATGTAACTTAAACTTTACGCCAACATTTAATACAGTATCAGTGCTATGACTTGAAGACACAGTTTGACTTTCATTGTATACTTTGAGTTATATATTTGTACTGGAAAAAAACCCCAGAGAGGACTTAACAGGTGAATTGGAGAATTGGATTGCTTAGTAATGGCCATACTGTAAATATCAAAACTGACAGAGATAAGTTGCAGTCTACATATTATGTCAGAGGTGTGGAAGAACATACAAACAACAAAACAAATGCTTTCTGTAATCGCTTTATATTTGATGTAAATATGTTTTTTTTAATTCACTGTGCACCTCTAGCTTAATAAACACTTGTCACAGTTTGCTTGAGCTTAGTATATGTGTATAGGTTAGGTCATTTGAAGGAATCTTTTTGTACTTATTTGTTTTCCACTATTATCCACAGGATGACACCTTTAAAAGAATTATCTTATCAGTTTATGTCAGCAGCCAAATACTGCCTTATTTGCAAAAGCTTTTTATTCCCAAATTTTAATATCAAATGACTGCTCCCCTGGAAGTTGTTGACTGATGTGATTTAGATGGCTCCAACCATGTAAAGCTCACATCTAGTTTTTTCTCTCTCTTTTTTTGGTCATTAAAATGCCAGCATTTCTGTTCCCATTTACATTTATTTATTTTGTGCTTTTTGTATTTATAGTTGATCCTGTATTTATACATTCCTTTAAAACAGATTGGGGCTCTATATGATGTATGAAAAAAGTACCATTATCGATCACTGACATTTCTTCATTATTAGTTCTCTTAAGAATGTGATACAAAGTAAAAGAACCACTTTGAAAAGCCATGTTTTCCTAACTTACTTTTCTTAAAAACAAAAACAGATTTGTAATTGACAATTCTTAGCACTTGTTAATAGGATGATGTAATATAATCAAAGTTTTACTGTGAATACTGGATATTAATAAAGAATAGACTTTCACAAAAGCCAGCCGAGATAAACCTATTATGCACAGTAGTTATAGGTGAGAATGGCAAACTCAGAAACAAATAAGGTTTTAGTTTTGATTAGTAAATGCATTTTTATGCACCTAAAAACTAAATTAAGGAAATAAGTATAATTTCTTGCATACCTCCTTTATATCTGTCCGCAGACTGTAAAGCTACAGCTAGCGCTAGCAGTTTGTTAGCCTAAATTGCATAAAGACTGACAGATGGGGACAGACCGAAGTGGCTTTGTCTTCAAATCACAGAATCAGCCAACCAGCACTTCTGTTTTATGTTCCTAGTTACATCTGTTCATTTCTTCTCAAAAGACCCAGTAAACTTCATTCATTGTTCACAGTACTCACCGTCTTTTCCAAATTAGCATTATCTTAGCTAGCTCATTAGTCATTAACTTGAAAACATGATATTAACTTTACTCCAGATAAACTTGTTCTATTTAATGTGAGTATTAGACATATTACAAGTTTTATTAGCAAAATGCTAAAATAAAGTGCTTTTTTCATGCAGTAAGATTAATACTAGCATAACTAGCAGTCTAGATAGCAGTCTAGACTCCGAACACCCGAGGAGACAGAAAGAAAACTTAATATGCATTTTCTTTTCATTCATGTTCTATGCTTGAGCAAATTTTTAACAGCAGTCAGCTTGCTTTTACACTTGAACCAGAAGTGCTGGTAGGCGTTAGCTACATAAAGTGTTTCTACCTTATTCCAGTCTTTATGCTAACATCACCACCTAGCTATTTTACAGACAGATGTAAGTGGTTTTGATGTCATTTCCAGTAATATAAAATTATGACTTCAGTTCCTTGGCTAATAAACCTCTTCCAATTATTCGTGCCCTCTGTATGGTTCTCATGTCGTGTTGACCAAATTGTTTGTTTTTTTGTTTGTTTTTTGTTTTAAATGAAGTGTTGCACTTGAGTGGCTTCTCTGGTTACATGTCAGCTATTACCCATCTTCAGTATATGTCAAAGCTAATACTTTATTTCCTGTCTTCTGTTGTCAGAACATTACTGTCCTTTTCTTAATTATTTTTGACAAATTTTTAAATAATTTTCCCTAATTAAGAGGAAAGTAATCTGACAGAAGCTTCCATGTTGCTTGGCCACTGACTTGCCCAAGTCCCTGTATACTACAAAAAAGACAGCAATAAACTTATCACTTATCAAAATTATTTTGGCAGTTTTTTCGTGTCTAAATTACAAGAAACACACAATACAGGTTTCCAATCTTTTACGTGGGAACTTTATTTGTAACCATCGATGAAGATACAATATAATATTCATTGCCCTTAATATCTTATAATCTAATATGAACATTCTAGTAATTTTGCAATTTATACAACATGTACCCTGTAGATTCACCAGCGTCAGGTTAGCTTCCTGGAAACACATGACAGACTACAACAGCTCTAGAGACAGTTTGAAGTTAAACGGCTCCATCTGTGGGCTTTCTCTGGGGTCTGCACCATTTCGTGTTAGACAGAAATGGAAAGTCGCTTACCAAAAGAATCGTGTGGGTTCTACAACGTCACCACCTATGCGGTTGTAATGTGTTGCCCTCCCAAACAGGCCAAAAGTATTTAACATTTTAAACAAGCCACACTAAAACGTCCCCAACCCACTCCAACAGTGGTGGTAGTTTCTGGGAGACGCATGTAAAAGTCCCTACAGTGTCCCACACTTAAAGGACCATCATCCATACAGTTTGGTTAATAGCTATCGCCAAGTAGTGTGATATTTGTCTCGCCATTCTGTGGATAAGAGGCCCCGCCTAGTAAATGTGGCTTTCTGAAAAGAAACGACAACGGGTGCATCTCAATAGTCTCAAAATTGCAGCCTCCCATTGACCTTCTGCCACACAATTATGTAAAACTCCAGAATATTACTGACAAAGGAAGACAGGTGAGGCATTTTGGATTATGGAGATGCATCCGAGTTTAATGCATGGTTTGGCATGGAAATATTCTATCATCAGTGCAAGCCAGAAAGACATACTAAGTCATGGAGAAGCATGCCGAGTCCGTGGTGAACATGAGGACAAAAACGCAGTAACTGTGTGGAGTGAGATTCCTCTTCTCCCGACAGTTCGGTAGTTGGTATGGAAGTCAATAATTTGTGATTTAGCAGCATTTACAGTTTTTGTTTTTGACAGAACTCCCATGCCTAGACTTTTAAACTTATAGTTACTGCTGCTATATGGCAGCACGGTGGATCTGTGATCAGTGTGCATGAGAAGTTTAACTGTACAGCGCTATGACAGGTGGAATTAAGGCTCATTCCTAAACTAAAAGAATTTGCACCTAACACCTATCCTGGTGCTTGGATCTGTGTTTAGGAAAAGCCTTAACTGTTGAGCAGAACCTGCCAGTAACAGCAGGTTAGGTGTTCTATGTACATACACATTTACAGTGGACATAATGTCCCAAACTAACTTTACACCAGGGTAGAGGGCATCTTCCACTACTCGCAAGGAGCATGGAAACCAGGATGTTTTTGTGGGACAAAAAGCGTGTAGCCTGGGAGACTTCTGGGTGGTCCTGAAAGAACGACAGTATGCCTTAATGCAAACTGATCGCATTTAAAATGCAGGTGAAGGCATTTAAAAAAAAAATAAAAAAATAAAAAATTAATTGTTGGGTTTAAGCCTATAAAGCAATGGAAAAATAAGACTGAAAAGGCCAACCAGAAGACTATTACTGTAAATGTTTGGGGCCATCTCCCACTAGGTTCCTGCAGCAGAATAGGCTAATGTAGCACTGGATTAGCACCACTTAAAGTCTCTTGTGTTATCATTTTTGGCAAAGTCAAAAAATTAAGTCTCTTTTTTTTGCAAAGTTATTCTTGGAGACCAAAATAGGTTAAAAAAAAAATTTTTTTAAATAACCTTGTTACCAATAAAGGCCTGGTTAGCTAGAGGCAATGCAGCTTGTTTGAACTACATGGGTTTTACAACACTAGGTATTGTAAAGGTATATTTAAAAAAAAAAAAGAAAAAAAAAAAGCAAACAACAAACATTTACTTGTGATGTGCAAAAATGAAACAATGTTTATTTTTTCCTGTTTTTTTAGCGCATTTTACAAATCTACAGATATTTTACCCAATGCTTTGTTGTTTTGCTAGCATCACAGACCTATTACCATATAACTACCTTGCTTACCGCGAATAGAAAAAACATACCGTTAGCTAGATGTTAAACTTGAATTTATTAGCATGATAATAGCGTAACAGTCTTTTCTATTTCCTCATCCATTTGACTAGAACTATATAGTAGAAAAATATACATTTCCATTCAGTTAGTATACCTTATTTTACCAATCTTAACCTTTTTTAAACCTGCTTTTTCTTTTTTTTCTTTTTCTTTTTTTTTTAAAGGACAGAATTATTTAACATATATTTTGCTAATCCGCTTCTCATCTTAGCTAGCTATTGTTACATCATCTTGTCCTTTGTCTTTTTTATTAACAAAAACCTATAAAGGATATTTTAGAAGCATGCGTTATTTTTTTGTTTTTTTTAACCCCTCAATTGTAGCTACCTCTTTGAATGACAAAAATCCAGTTACATTAAACCAGATGTTGCCATTTGATATTACTTCTCATTAGGAGTTTCTACCACCAGCTCTGTTCGGTTGCTGTTCAACAAGACTAACACAGGAAATTCTCAATCAAAAAGAGATGCTTAGTTTTATAACTCAAACACAATGATAACAAAAGAGACGAACTGAGGCCAGTTTGTGAGAAATGGCAGTTGTCTTATTTTTCTATCAAGACAGCTTCTCACAGATTGCATATTGGGGGAAAGTGAAAAAGAAAAGAAAAAGAAAGCCGCGCTACCGAATCCACCACACAGAAACACTCTTGCATACTCAACCATTTGCTGAGACTAAAGGTGCTCTCAACCAATGCATAAAAAGACTGTTGAGACAGCAGATCTATCTGCATACATTTGTACATGTCAACAGTTCAGAGGTGAACACACATATGCAATCATACAGTCCACAATGTACAATCCACTGGGTGGCTATTTTTTTTTTTTTCCCTCATACATCAAGAGCGTCACTGCTCACCATTTTATTTGGTAAATTCTGTATTTGTGTACAAATTCAAGTACATATTTTATATATATACTCCATTCCTTTTTCCTCACATACACAGATACATTGCATTTTACTAAGACAATGTTCTCGCTTCAAGTTTTTCTGGCTGAAGATAAATGACAATATTATGGGATTTTAGAATGAGGTGATGGGAGGTTGAAAGGTTTGCTTAAGGATATTTGTCTCATTGCACTGAGCAATTTGGACTTAGTTCCTTTGTTCTTTGGAACACGAGAAAAAACTGGTGATCCCACCTAACTCTTAGGGCTAAGATGTCAAACGTCGCGTCACAAAACTTAGTGTCCAACCCACTGTTGGCTAACGACCCCCCTCCCCCAACCCTAACCCCACCCTCCCTGGACTAACTGTCAGTCGACATACATGGGCGAGATAGGAGAGGCAGGGATCTGATCCAGAATGCGACACACATAGCTGGCGACGTCCACAAAACGCTCCTCATACATCAGAATGAAAGGGTGTTTCTACAGGAGAGATACACAAAGCTGAAGTCACAATTCATCCTGTATGAGGCGGCTAATTTAAAGTTGGTTTAGCCTAAATCCTCAAATATCGCAGAGCTAGGAGTTGGGGTAAAATTGTATTTACTGCAGCAAATAAAAATGACTTTTACATTTCAATTTTAAGTAGTATTGAAACTCACCAGAAGCTCCTTGTACTTTGGCCTTTTTGATTCATCCTTTGTAAGGCTGGACAGACAAAAAAGAACAAATCAGAGGCAATGGTTCAAATGTAGTGGGCATAAAAATGTGATTGTGCTTACCATAGGTTAACAAAGTTGGTGAACTTGGGGGAGAACTGCCTCTCCTCTGAGTTGCTGAGCTGGGGAGGCTCGCCTTTTACCACCTGTGTCAGCTGATCGAAAACACTATTCCACTTAGGGTAGGGGAATCTTCCTGTTGCCAGCTCATACTGATAACAAACAGAAAGAACCGTGATTGTCTAACACTGTGGATTTATCCTTATCACAACAGCTTAACTTAATAAAACCCTTGGGTCTTACCAGGGTGATTCCCAAACTCCATACATCAGACCGGACATCATAGCCTTGTCTAGAAGCACTGGGGTCTATCCTTTCAGGCTGCAAAATCCACAAATGAAAATATTCTGTGATACACAGATAATTCACTAGACCCCATAAGACAGTATTTCCCTCTATCATACAAATGCAAAATACATGTGAGTCACAACAATTTTAAATCCAATGACACGTGACGTGAACATGTCATTAAATGCAAAGTTCTGAGGATGCTCATATAAATATAGACTCGCTCCCAACTGCAACACCCTCTGTGCAGTGAAAACTACCGAGAAATGACTTGACACACAGCTTAAGCCAGGGGCAGACAATTAATTTTCCCAAAGAGCCACACAAGAAGCTGGACTGTTGCGGAGGGCGATGTTAATAAGCTGAACTCAATTCTGCTCAGTATTAATTTGATCTCTCCACAACATTTGCACTTCTCATGTGGCCGCTTGGGAAAATTAATTGCCCACCCCTGGCTTAAGGTACTGAACTGGTCTCCAACCTCTCTTCAGCAAGCCTGATTTATTACAATCCAAAGGATCAGTTGCTCGACAGCACAGGACACCAGAGGTCTGTGCCCCCATTGGTCAGAACTGAACACAAGGGTAACCCATGCAATATTAAGCAGAAGATTTAAATGTTTTGGCTGCTTGGGGTGCACTCTGCAAGGTATGAACAACTCAAATGAAGGTTCGTAATAAATATGATAATAACACCAACCCGTTTTACTCCTTCACATGTAACTGATGCATATTTCTTAACCCTTTAAGACCTACCATAGAACCAAGTCCGCCAGAGCTTATATTATATTTTTACATGTTGTGGAGCCATTTTTGGGAGCATTTCAAGTTGCTATACATCAATACAACCATTACAGCCTAACTTTTAATAATATGCATGCATTAAGTGCATAGTAATTACATAAATTGCAAAAAAGTGCAATAAACTACAAAAAAAATTGAAAATCGCTTTTGTTTTTTTAACATATATTTCTAGTTAGAGAAATTTAAGAGGCTTATCCCTCAAAACTGTAAATACAAAAAAGTTGCACAAAATAGTTTCCTACCACAGGAAATTTATTTTGAGTGTCTTCATAGTTTTATTTTTGAAATACACCAATTTCTATACACTGCAGGAAAAACAAAAATAAATATTATAGTGCAAATTTGCAAAAAAAACAGCATATGCATCAAAATAAACTATTTGCAGCAGTGCAATATGAGTCCTAAGCATCCCAGAAACGACACAGAAAGTCATAAAGTCAAAGATAACTTTTAAAAACACCAGTATAGGCTCATGAGGCCTTGATGGTAAAAAACTACATTTCTGCGAAAATGATGTCACTTCCGGTTTCGGGCAGGTCAGGGCGGACATGCGATAGTTCACGCTGATGGACGTAGGAAGTGTTATGAACAGCTGATCGGATCGGAAAAGCATGTTTCTGGAATATTATGTTTTTGTTGCTGCAAGTGCATTTTATGCAGTTTTTGCAAAGCTATATCTGGAAGGAAACGGTGACCGAGGACAAGCTGATGGCATAACATGTAAGTACAACTCCTCTGGTTTCATATGCAAAAAAAATTATTGTGCTAGCTCATGTGGTTGCAGAGCTACCGGGATTTAAAAATAATTACGCAAAACGGAGCGTGCCCGCTCCGACCGGTTTTAAAGGGTTAATCAGTGCAGTTGATTACTTACTGCCATGTAAGGCCTGCAGCCTGCATCTCTGGTCTTGGCTATGGAGTCCACCAGCTGGCCGCTGATGCCAAAATCGCACAGTTTGATATTCCCCTTTCGGTCCATAAGAATGTTGGAAGGTTTGATGTCTGCAAACACAGTAAAGGACGAACTAACTATAATGTAACTGGGACGAGAGTTAATTAGTAATAGCTGATCAGAATAAAATGAGAAAACTTACCTCTGTGAATTATTTTCAAGTTTTCTTTTAAGTGGTTCAGTGCTTTAACGGTCTGTCAAAGAGAAAAAAAATCTTTGGTTAATTATTTGATGCTATGCATGCCATTACAGGAAAATTACATTACATGAATATGAAATCGTTGCTTACTGCTAATGTTATTTTGCCTAATATTTCCTCTGGAATGACGTCATCTAATGCACAATATACATATTTGTAGAATTTGTCTAATGAGGTAGACATAAGTTCCATACAAATCCAACAGTCCCCCTGAAACAAAGACATAAAAGTTACACTCCTTCAAGAATTTGCAATCAACTGAATGAATCGGGTATATTTTGTTTCTGTAACAAAAAGACAGGTGGGTGTGTTTTTCAGACCTCCCTGAAGAGGGCGCCATAGAACTGCACAATGTAGGGACAGTCACTACTCCTCATCACTACATCAAGGTCCATCAGCAGCTGCTTCTGCTCCTTCTCATCCACAGTGGAGCGAATCCTCTGAGGGACACATCAGAAAACAGACATGCATGTTTCAGCCTCACACTTTTAATCACATTGCCATTTCTAACTTTAGCAGCATTAAGAGAATTCATGTCTGAGAGAGCAATGGATCAATCATTTTTGTTATTTATTATACCTTGCAAGTTCACCTGCTATCACTGTGTGCATGCTGGGTTCAATAAAAGTAATGCACATAAACCACTCAAGCCATCCACTTAACAGTGAGGTCATTTGACCACAACACTGATGCTAGTTCAGTCAACCTTTGTTTCAGTCAGAAATGAAACTGTTCGACCCTAAAATGCATCGGCGAAACTAATTCCAATGAGCTCGTTATCGTGTTATTCAAAATTCAACACCACATTTTTTCTAAAAATCAGAGTCTGTCAGTATTTCATCTACACCAGTGGTCCCCAACCCCCGGGCCTCGGACCGGTACCGGTCCATGAGTCGTTTGGTACCGGGCCACGAGAGCTGAGGCTCAGGTGTGAAATGTATCGTTTTCAGGGTTTTTATTGGTTTTCAGCGTTATTTTGTTATCGTTTACTCAGTTTTCCTGGGTCTTTTCACGTGTGTTATGAATAAATTATTTTTTCGGTACCGGTACTAGTTTTATTTTGTTGTATTTATCTGCGACACCTTAAAGGCCGGTCCATGAAAATATTGTCAGGCATAAACCGGTCCGTGGCGCAAAAAAGGTTGGAGACCGCTGATCTACACAATGAATGCTTCTAAAAAGGCTGTCAGAATAAGCTAACATGTAACCACCTGCAGTGCACACTGCATGCCATCCAGGTGTGTGGGCAGACTGCTGCTGCTTGCACGGCTAATGTTAGTCACACTTTGAGAGACGTTTACTGTCAGACTTGTTTCAGTACAATCGACTAAAATATTAGTTGGTTGGGACGTCTTTGCAAAACTGAGTTCAGATGCCTGTTGATCAGTAAAGACTGGCCTCTGGTGACATTTTCATGCAGTACACTCAATACAGCAGCTCTGCATCCGCTTAACAAAAAGTAGAGATGCACCTAGAGACCGGCCAGAGACTGGAATTGGTTGATTTCACGCGTTCTGGACCCTCACTGGTCACTGCTTGGTCAGCCTTCCATATGTTTGATTACATCTGTTTTATGCATGTGCAATACACGCACAGCAGCGCAGGCAAATATTTTCACGCACACTCAAAGCCTAACATGTGGATGCTCCTCACTGCTAAACTCAAAACATTTGTAGTTTGATTGAATTCTAGTCAGCAATCATCTTAATTTGAGACAGACATTTCAGTCTTTTTTAAAAAAGCAGACTACAGGAAACAAACTTCTCCAGATCACTAATAGTCTGTCATTGGGCTACCTTGACAGCCATGATCTGGCCTGTGGGTTTGTGGACCATCTTGTTGACGGAGCCATACGCCCCACGGCCGATCTCACCAAGGTCTCTCAGATCCTCTGCAGTGAAGTCACAGTGCTGCTCAGGGGAGATCTTCAGCTTCCCAGATGACTCAATACTGTGTGTCCGTAGGCGCTCTCTGTTGAATGTGGGACGATGACAGCATTTAGATTTAATATTTCTGATTATATTTTAATCAGAAATTAATTCTATGCGAACTGTAAAGTTTCCATGAACCGGCTTTAAAATCTGATCAGGTATGTGGGATTTGACAAGTTGGCAAAATATGAACATAGTATTTGTAATATTTTTATCATTAAAAACTCCCCTCCTGATATTAAAGGTGCAGGATGCATAAAGATTTGACCGCCATTAGTGCTATTAAGCAGTATTTCTAAGGTTATGCCCCAACTTAGACTGCATGTTGTGCAACCAGAAATATGAACATGTGCTGAAAAACAGTCGTGTCAGTGATTTTGTGCCATTGCACAGCACTCAACAAATTGCCAGGAAATGTAGCAACATGTCAATTAAAAAAAAAAAAAAAAAAAAAAAAAAAATGCAAGCAAGCTAAAGTGGTTAGCATAAAAACCAACTCTACAAATGTTTTACACAGAAGCAAATGTAGTCAGTACATTTCTGTTGTCATAGTAACTTGAAGAGATTTTGGAAAATTGCTCACAAAGAAACTTAATAATCAAAACGTACTTCCTGAGGTTATGAAGCAAATGAGCAGTGTCGTTTCTCTGTAAACGTCTACACAACAGGACTGCTTTTTGCAACCAGGCACCGCCCCCTGCTGGCCTGACAAATTCACTCTACTGTTATCAGGTCCAGAGGCTATGTTCAATTTCTATATACAACCTCTTATCTAGTTCCAGTGACATCATGTCCCAACTATCTTTACTCACATGTGAGGGTTCTGGAAAGAGGGAACTGTTGGATTGAGTGGGAGCCTGGAAGCCGGTTTCACTGGAGGGTTGGCAAAATTCAGTTTCAGAGCTTTGCGTTTACCTGGTAGGACAAAGAGAGAAACAGATGCACAGTGCCACCACATGCACACCACTCTGTGGGTTCAACCAACTGGTGAAGACAGAGGATACACGTGGTGTGATAAAATGCCTTTCTTACCTCAGTATTGTCTTTCTACACTTGAGATAAGTCTCAATATGCCACAGCAACTTAATATAATCCAAGTATAAACACATTCATGTGCATTATACAGTTGCATTTGAAAAATATGACTATGAGGGAAGGGTGGGAAAAAAAATCTGTGGCATGAGGTTTTGGAGTTATCTCAAGCTCTTCTGAAGCTTAGAGAAAGCAAAAGGTTTTGAACAAGCAAAAATGTACAGGGGTTCCCAGTGTTCAGATAGGTGTACTGCACAAGCCCTTTTAGCTATAACCTTCTGAACAAATGGCATGCAGCATGTGTGCAAGCTATCAGGCTAGTATGCTGTGCACTAAGCAGGGTGCTAACATTGGGAATCCCTGTTCAGAATGTTTCCATCAATAATCTTTATAAATGTGCATGTCAACACTAAACAGTTCCCACTGACATGTGAAAGCGACCCAACACTCAAGACAGCACTTCGTTCAGACTGAGGACACATAGGTTGAATTAACTGTTAGGTGCATGTGAGTATATGAATGCATCACCCAAATAGAGTTGGTAATTAAGTTTAGGCATTGTTGAAAGTGCTGAGTTCAAGTGTTAAGTTGTCTCTGCCATGCCCTGTCCAACCAGCTCCTGAGTGCAAACAGATCCCTTAGCCTTTTAAGCCCCAGTGCAAATGAATCTTTCTTGGAAATAAATATATTTGTGACAATTAACAGCAGTGAACAGTGGACAGACTCTCCCACTACCAGAGCACCACACAGGCTGTTTCAGTAGTATACAGTGGCATCCTCTCACCTGTGTTATCCAATTCCGCACGTGCATGTATATAATAGTATAAACCATGAATCAAGACTGAAGCTCAGTAACAGGAGGCAAGAATGAGCCCAGTGTTGAATACGGCTACAATAACAGAGGGAAGGATGCTCCTTTACACTACTGAGGTGTCCCCACAAAGAGTAGAGGTTGTGTGCTTTGTGTGCAAGTCTAATGCTTACTTTGGGGTATTCCAGACAGGCTTATCTGAAACCCTGAAGTAAAGAAAAAAACATTTTTACTACATTTTCTTGAAATGTGTTGTTAAGAGTTTAAATGGGCCACGTTTGATAAATGCCGTCCCAGCATGATTCAATGCTGAAAATGGAAAACAGGTCAGGATACTGAGAACGTGCTTTAGCTGGCAAAAGATGTGCCACATTTTGGTGGGTCTTGCTCAGTGCACTGCCATGTATAACCGATGTAGTGTTTGCTGTATTACTGGCAAAATAGTTCAATTTTTACAGTCATTTCAGTACCATCTTACTTTGTTTTATTTTGAAAAACCAATGTTCTGCCAGTCTTGTGGCACTACTTTCTGCTGTTCCACTTGCAAATACTACCACCAGAACAATAATCAATTACATGTATTTGTCACTGCTGCCTATATAAAACTGTTTTAGGCTTTTGCAATTACTTCCTGTGACCCTCTAATAGATAGATAGCAATCGTTGTGCCAAGCTAGGTTAGCTGGCTGCTAGCTTCTTAGCAGTACTAAAAGCATATGGCAAAAAAGCAAATAGTTCAATTTTCCATATTGCCAAGATTATTATTAAAGTTGGATACTGTATCATCAGTGTATGAACTACTATAGAAGAATGAGTGGATTGCATTAAAAAGTGACAGTAAAATTAAAATAAACTACATTGTTTCCTATACTTGGTTTGGCGTTAGCCCTTTTTGCTAACGTATGCTTAGCACTACAAAGTCAAAATACAGCTTATTAAAACAAACTCAATGTCACTGTTTGCCATTGTACCTTAAATGTAAGTATATAAACTAATATCTTAGAAAATTACATTTTTGTGGGAAAAAAAATTAAAACAAAGGGCTACACGTTTTATAGTTAAAGCTAGCTGATAAAACAGTCTTAGCAAAAAAAACAAAAAACAAAAAAAACAGTTTGTATTACAAAAATACATTTCGTGCTGCAAATTCTTGGTAATAAAGTTAATTACCTGCAACCGTTGAATTTAATCACAATGGGGAGTCGGGTGGAGGTAAATAAAACTAATACTAAAAGCTACGATGTTTGTTAGCTTTATAAAAAGACAGTAGTAAAATACTATGAACTTAGATAACACACTAGTGATGACTGGTATTTGCCAGTGGAACAAGACTGATATTCTCTTTTTGTTGGCTTAGCAGAACACCACAGTTTCACAGTGGCCCGCCACTAAAAACTGGCATGTGCCACTTCAACAGCCAAGCTGGTATAGTGTTAATACAATGGAAACCACACTTAACAGTGTCTCATCAAATGGGGTCTGTCTACATCAGGTCATTCTAACATAGAAACTCAGTTGAAAACATGCAGAAAAAAAAGATAATACAATTACAGGTATTACAAAAATGGAAAACAATAACTTTATGCAAACAAAAGAAAAAGACCAACAGAGGGAAGCGATGGGGACATTTCAATAAATTCCTCTGCCAAGATTGGCCCTAAAAATTATAAAAATAGATTTTTTTCTCAACTCAACAAAAAACGAAATCTCCCCAAATCAGACTAAAACCTTATAAAATAAGTTTGAATACCTGTTTCATTTTGACATCTCCAGCAGGTGTTGGTTTCTGCAAGGTTTAGATAAAACATTTGATACTGCCACAGAGCAAGAAATTACAAAGTCAGATATGGCTGTTGAGGCTTAGGATTAGGCGCTTAATAATCAATAAAATCCAGAGTAAAGCCCTCCTGACATACTATGAGCACATCCATTATTACATGCAAGTCTGCCTAACCTGCTCTGCTGGCTTTTTCCAGTGAAATGACAACTCTTGGAACAAACACAGCTAAATGTATGTGAAGCACTTTACATGTGTGTGCAATCAAGGTTAATGAATGACAATAAGAACTCTATTTAACCCCCCAAAACACCCATCAGCTGTCACTACATGACTCCCTGTATATCTGCAGAATTTCAACTATAGCTGAGAACTCCTACTCTGAGGACTTAGGGTTTCATAGGGGGTGACAAGCAAGTCAGAACAAATAGCATCCTATGGAGCTGTAGCCCAAAAATTGACTTTTTTCCCCTCCTCTTGTAATTACACTTATATGGGGGGTGTTAGTCTTCCATATACCACAGCACCAAGAGCAACTTTACTCCTGACAGCAGTCACCTTCAACATTCAAAGGTTTTTGTGGTGATTTATCTTTGCTTCTGAAATCTAATTCTAATTTGTAAACAGAGGTAATCAAGACAGTGTCCTAAACCCTCAACAGGAAGGTGCTAAAATTAGCTTCCTGTAAGAAAAACCCTACGGACAAAAGTTCTTTGTTACCTCAATTTAAACATAATGTCGATATTGCATTCGCAAAAATTAAACTAATACGTTGTCTCCCTTTTTTAGTTAAGTATTTTTGTCAAGTGTTAATAATTATTTTGGAGATTTTACAGAGGACTCTCTTGCGATCATGCTCTTTTATATGCCCAGTGGATTAATGTAGAATAAGAAAATTTGATTTTATGTATCAAGTTTCAGTAGACGTTTCTGTTCCTCACAGCACATTATTAAAATGTGTGACCTCACTAAAACAAATCTTAGCTGACTACAGGTTTTGTCACGAGGTTTGCCTGTCCGATAAGAGATGACAGTGTGCGCTCAGAGGCATTAACTAGATAGAGATGTACACTTAACAAATATAAAGGCTTAGACTTTACATTTATTTTACAAATCGAGGTGATTTGTGTCAACACGTTATGAAACCACCGACACAACTACCGTTAGCAACACAAGGAAGACAAGTAACGTTATGTATGGCCTGAAGCCAACAGAATTTAATGTTGACACTTAATAGAATTGATAGCCCCAACTTTAACTTTATTAGCGCCATCATTTCTTTGCTACTAGGAGCCAAGCACTGAAACAGTGGCCCGACCGGGGACAGAAGTACATTTCAGTGTAGGCCTTGAGGCTACTTGTAGCAGCCCTCTGCTAATAACAAAGGCGAAAAAGTTAAAATAGTTAGAACTCATTTTTTAAACAACGTAATACTTTTAAGGTAGAGTCGAGATGTACGATTCAAACTTCCGGAATGAAAACACTTGACTATGCCATTACAGGCCCGTTGGTACAACAATTAAACTGAAGCTTGTGCATCATTGCTAGCCTAGCAGCAGTGCAGTTTCAGGGAGATGGAGATGAAGCTAAGCGCAGAAAGACAGAATTAGCGGAAGTCTCACAAGTCAGACGTCAAAGTAAAAGCGCTGCTTGTCGACAGACAATTACTCAGATCCTACAGTAAAGCCTTTGATTAGTTTAAGCTAATCAACTACATGGTGTGAATATTTTTTTAATCGGATTTAACATGCAAACACTTACATGTGTGATGCTTGTCACTAACTGCTCATTTTAATTTTAATTATGATTAACCAAATAGGTGCACAGATTGCCCTTACTCAAAGAAAAGGCGGTTCGACCACTATTATGGCTTGTTTTGGCAAAAGTGTGCATTTTGCATTAACATAAGCGGAGCATCTGCAACAGATGCGTTAAATTGGTCACGTTTCCAGACATGGGCCGCGTAACATATTTTATTTTGAAAGTTCTGACCGAAAAGACTTGCTTATTGGGTTTCTCTTGACTACAGTGTTTCTGCTTTTAGGAAGCTAAAGGCTACCCTTTCCTACAAACTCTTATGTCCCCAGTAGAAATATAAAACTGTGAACTGGAGCCAGTGCTCGCCTACCTTGCATGCTGCTGCTCTGTGTTTGCTGGTGGAGTTGGTGCGACGTTGATCCTACGATGTTGCTGTTGTTGCTGGAGCTAGTGGAGTTGCTGTTAGGACTGGGAGTCGCCATTGTTGTGTTGAATTCCAGCAGCAGCGCTCAGGCTGCAATGCAGAGAGTGAAACTTCGCCCTCTCTGCCTCCAGACGGGACACTGCGCCACTTGAACGCAACAGCCGCAACGACGGCCACGTCTCTGCTGTTGTTGCTTTTGTGGACAGTCGGAAATTGCAAATCACGACTTCACAGTTGAACGTTTGACCTGCATAAATAAAAAAAATATATAACATATTCTACATTCTGGCTCGTATGTATCGACTTCTATACTTTTGTTTTATAGTCTAAGCGATTTAACACAATATGATGGACAAAAGACAATCTAATTTATTCAATTTTTTAATTTCGTGTTGAATAATGAAGCTTCCTTTTTTAATTTGTAATATATTTTACTCAGATTTTTATAGTTGGATTTACACTGTTAGATGTGTCAGCTCATCAAAGATAACCAAGGATCACATAATATGTCAAACAGCCTTTGAAATGATACGCAAATTTCTGTCCAGGAAGTTTATGCTTCATTTTTGGTAAAAGAAATTCTGGTGTTTTATTAGTCTGTTGCTTAGCATAAATTAACATATGTGTATATGTATCGGTGCTTTGAATGTAGCCTGCTAATTAGCAGTAGCTGCTAACTAGCACTCCAACTTCACCGGTAAAAGTCTGCCAGTTTAAGCTAAAAATGCTACACTTTTAATGTTCAAATCCATAACTACATTTATACCAAAACAACAGAGACAATGGTTACTCCAAATTTAGTATTTTTAGATACTCAAGAAACAATGGCTTGTGTTTGTGGCAGTGAGGCAAATGTAGTGGTCAAGCTTTTTTCCTCATCCCTTTTTTGTAAAACAAATGCACCACTATTTTTTCTGTTTCTGGACTGCTGCTACATGTTAACCACAAATCATCGGTGATCATTGTGATTGCATGTGTTACTTTCTCCTTTGGGGAGAGCTTATAACAAATACAGAACTTATAAAACGTGTTAACTTCGATTTTCTTATTAAACAAACTAATTTATTAATAATTTAGGCACTCTGCATGACGCAAATTTATAAAACGTAAAATAATAATCCTTGTGCCGCCGCAGTCCTCCAAAGTATCATGTTAAGAAATACTGCTCTAATGAAGAAACACAAGCATTAGTACGTATCTGTACATGGTAAAATTTCAGGATCAATATGAGGGCCAAAATGAGTAGCTACATAACATGTCGGGTAGATTTAGCCTTTTACATCTGAGGGGTAAAAACTGCATATGTAGAACCAGCAGTCAAATCAAAAAACACATTAAAACTTTGCTTTGCAACTAATAAAAGTGTAGTTTTTTCTCCCCTAGGTGGCACTATTGTTCCACAATGGAACTGGTTCTACCATCAGGCTCTTTAGGCTTTCAGTGTGCAGGAAGAGATGGTTAAATAATATAGGTAATCGACAATGTATATGGAAATACCATACACTGGAGCCTGCTATCACATCATTATATTTATATAACTCCACCCCATGATGAATAACTTACGTCTCAATTTTTAATTTACCACTAACTTGAACACATCACACAATGCAAGAAACAGTAGCATTTAATGTATCCACTGAGCATAGATACGTTTTTATTTTCACTTTATATCATACAGCCTTAATCAAACACTTTCAATCAAGTGTTGTCACCAATTTGGTGTGTTATCATTCACACGCTGTCATAGATTAAAAAACAACATAAATGTCAATACAATATCTGAGCTACTGTATTTGTCAAGTATGCTGCTGTTTTCATATTATCATATTACAATCCCTTGAATAGCTCCTAATTTGTCAGTGTTTTTCCATTTTAAAATAACTTAAAAAGCTCAGTGCTGTAAAGTGGAAAGCAGCGAGAACACTATCTTCTTGTAAGGTGTACTCACAATATTCCCACTTCTTCAGAGAAACATCCTTCAAGTTCCCAGTCTGAAGAACATTTCTCAAAATCCAAACAGTTCCATCACAGCTCCAGGTGTGATTAAACGCAAAAGGACACTTTCAAAAATCTTCTAAATTAGTTCCTAGGTGTATCACTAACTAACTGGTGGACTGGACTCACACAAGAAATAATTCTTCAATAATTCTTTTTCAAGACAGAAGCGATAAAGTTGTGATTCTTTAATTACAGTATGTCTCATTTTGTCTGGATGGAAACAGAAACACTCGATCTGTGATACTCCCGTATCCTTTCAGCTCCATCCTGTCTCCATATACAGAGACTGTGGCGAATGCATTGCTGTCAGGTGGCGTCTCAATCACCCCATCGACCGTCAGGTGGTGCACTCCTGTATCTTCGTCTTGGCAGTATCCACCGTCGTGGGCGTGTCCCGCCATGTAACACACCACACTGGTGTGGGAGCGTATGACGGCCAGGAGCTCTTCAAAGTTCCATGCGAGGCAAATGGTATCTGTGCAGTCTGGGTGGATGGGGAGGTGACCTGGATAAAGGAGGAAAAATAAAAACACACGTGTTCTTTTAAATTGTACTAGAAGCACTGGACTGTTGAAGATCAGGCTCTGATCAAGCTGAGCTGGAATCAGCATACGTTCACTTTGGCTACCTTTGTGTTAACATGCTGTTTGTCCAGATGCTTGCAAAGGGCTGGTGTTTTGTTAGCAGTGTAATGCTCTTGGTTCTGTGCTGGATGCAGTTTGCAAACCTAGAACCAAGGAAACTGACTGCAGCAGCAGAAGACCACACCAGAAACCATTCCTGCTAAGAGCAGGAAACTAGGGCTCCAGTTTGCATGAGTTCATTAAAACTGGACAGTAGAAGATAATGCAAGATAATGCGCCATGTCACAAAGTTCAAATCATCTCAAACTACTTTCTGGAACATGACAGTTAGTTTACTGAACTCAGATATAGCTCGTTTGGGATGTGGTGGAACAGAAGGTCCCATCACAGACATTTTGCTGACAAAGCTGCAGCAACTGCATGAAGCTCTTATCTTAATATGGACTGAAATCTCGTAGGAAGGTTTCAGCACCTATGCTGTGAGAAATTAAGGCAAATCTTGGTCCTGTACTAGCAAGGTGTCCAGTGAACGTATTTAAAAGTTTTACTTACTGACAATTGTGACCTTTTCTTGTTTCTCATCAGCTGATGATAGAAGAGAGTCTAACCAGTCCAGCTGCTCCTTACTGAACCCACCATTGAACATTGTGAATCTCTGCGTGAGATTGTTAAATGCTGAAACAAAAACACAAACCATCATCAACTCATCTTGATGCATTCTCAATCATCCAGGAAAATAAATCTCCAAAAGTTGATTCTGTTCATCTGGACGTAGCGTTTTCTGGGAGAAACGTTTCGTCACTCATCCAAGTGACTTCTTCAGTCTCAGCTGAGGAGGAGGGGGCCTAAGGGTACATCTTTCGCCATCTTACAATGCTGTGATTGCTGCCATTCCCCAACTCTCTGTGAATGGTACTCATGGCCATTGATCAGTGGGTTTTGGTCAGTGGTTGTTGATCAATGGTCATGAGAATTTGCATAATCATGATTAAGGAACTGACCTCACAGCCCATTGTTCCTTCAGTTTCAGTCATTATGCAAATGTACTGTTTATAAGATTGGGGAAACCTGCAGTCAGCTGAGACTGAAGAAGTCACTTGGATGAGTGACGAAACGTTTCTCCCAGAAAACGCTACGTCCAGATGAACAGAATCAACTTTTGGAGACATCATCAACTCAGTTGGTGGGTCGCAAGCTAGTTTAGTCAATAACAAGTGTAAATCCATAAAACCTGTTTTCTGTCCTTTGGCCCTCATTTACAAAGTATGCTACTAAAACACATAACTGTCATACTGGATACCTTCACTGGTATAAATTACATTTTCATCTAAGAATTGTCAGTTGTTTAAGGAAGGCGATAAATAAACTAAATACATATTACTGCATTTTAAACTGTGTACATGCATATTCCTATTACTTGATATCTGGGCTAATGTAATTACATTTGTTTTATTAATGTTGTAATTATCAGTAAAGCATACCTGGAGGACAGTTGAGATCTTCGTTTTTGTTATACTGCTTTATCAAATTCATAGCGTCGACATATTGTTCACTGGCCTTGTCTCTTCCCAGCAGGCTCACATCATAGGCATCCAGGACAACAAATGTAAACCCGGGGAAAGGGCTGAAACTGAAAGCATATATGCCGGAGCCGGCCGGGGCAGTGCTCATGCTCCTGTCAGTGTGGAGCGTGCTGTTGAGCTTTGAACGCAGCAGCGCGCTCCTGCTGAAGTTATAAAACTCGTGGTTTCCCCATACATGATACACCTCCGCGGGGCAGGAGCTCAGCTCTCTCAGCACGGTGTCCAGCGCGCTCTCCGAGGCGTCCTTGGGCTTGTTAAAGCCGTCGATAATATCTCCCAGCTGGAGAATAAACGCTGGCTTGACAGCTGATTCCGACCAACTTTTCCGAGCATTTCTCAAGAGCTGGAGACCGCTTCGGTAGTATCGCCTACGAGTCCGAGTGTAATTGTAGCCGTCGTCGATGTCTGCGTACTGAATGTCAGCTATCACGCCGAACGTAAACAGCAGCGTTTGACGACAGTCGTCCATTCTCGGCGTTGTCTTCGGATTAGCTTGAGTGCGCCCCTTATATCTACCGAGGAGGATGAAAATACCGACTCCACGCAGGTATCCTCTCCACCCCCTCACATGCTGACTGCCTGCCAGAATTTCTTCCGTTGTCTAGAATGACAGCGCAGCAGCCAGCGCGTAACCGAAACTGACGGCAACAAAACAACTTCCGGCATCCTTCGAAATAATGCTGAAAGCGAAACGGACTCATCGCAGCACACATGAAGCGAAAATGTGGAAACTGGCTTTATAAACTACTCGTAAATTATATATTATTTCATAGGTGAGAATACTACATTTTTCTTTTGGTTTATTTTTCTATATTTGTAGAAAAATTTAAAGACACATGTATTAATTTTATAGAGAATATAAAGAAACATTCATTTACCTATGCTACCCCTGCAACAAAGGTCTCTATTAATGTATTAAAATATATAGTGTTTGAGTTCACAGCATGTTTAAAATTCTGCTCTAACTTTCAGTTGACAGTGCATGAATCAAAAACATCTTTTCCATCTTACCTCCACTCAGATATTTATTCCAACAGGCTCTACAGTAGTTTGGGGGGTGTTTTTTGTTTTGTTTTTCAACAAATTTGACATAGCTATAAGACTATAATGAAGGAGAAAGTTTAATCTAAAATAGTATAAAGCAAAGACAACAGACAAAAACTATTTTTTTTTCTTTTAAATGTTAGAGAGAACAGTTCTGTCTTTTAGCAGAACTGCAAGTATATTCAAAAGATTAATAAAAAAAATGAAATATTCTTCTGAAAGCTATATAGATGAGGAAGTCCTTAGTAAATATACCTCAGATGAACAACAACATATGATATATTACACAGTGTAAATGTTTATTAAACAAATGCACACCAAAATAAAGAAGCAGTTGTAAAAATTAAATACATCCCGTGATTCAACAGCTTGTGAAACCACCTTTTAGCAGCAATAACTTGAAGTGATTTCTGTATAACTTAATTAGTCTCTTGCATCTTTCTGAAGCACTCTTCTTTACGGCGTTGTTTCAGCTCCTTGAGGTTTATGGCCAAACCTTCATGTCAATTTAAATAATGCTAAAACAATCTCAATTTGAGGACTTTTACAAACAGTGATGTATTTTCAGTGAGGTATTAGTACTTTTTACTAAACAGCATAACAGATCAATACACCTCCCACCACCGCTGCCCCCTTAGTTTAGTTTTGATCTGCTTACCACAACGGAAATGTCACAAACATGAAATGACCCCCTCCAATTCTAAGGACCTATGTTCTTGATGATTTATGATGTCACCCTTTGGTTTGTAAAGCCATCTTCATTTTTATTGGTCCCGATTATTCATTTATTATTTATTATTTGTAGCACTGCTTTCACATGCTCACATCTGTGTCTGCATCACAATAAAACTCGTCTTCCTTATTTGCATCAAGAAAAAAATATATACCAAAACTTAATGCAAAATTAAAATCAACAAGGCTGTTCTAGGTGATCCTCTTGGAGGCACAAGCTCATAATGTGGAGGAAATTTCAATTTTGGGGATTTTTAATTTTTTTTAACATAATGTTAGTCGTCTACATTAGTCCAGGAAACTTAAAACTGCAGGAAAAACTATGATCTGCACAAGCGGGTGGTCCAGCACTGATTTAGGGAGCAACTGATTTGCTTTTGCTTTGCATTTTAACTGGTGAAGCATACATTTAAGTATCAATCAATCATGCTTGCCCATGCAAAAATCATTATCAAAATTAAAATTTTATTAATTGTGCAGCCCTAAAACAAGTATATTGACAATTATTTATAAAATGTTAGCCTTTTACTGAACATTTTTTAAAGTTTTAATGAACATTTTCAATGTTTTCAAATTCAAAATCTCTAGAGTTGCAAGAGTAACATTCTGTATGGGGTTCTGCTACCAGACAGTAGTTTTACAATCACGGCTTGCACGTCACTGTTGAATTTCACCTGAAGTCTCTTTCCCAGGAGTTTCTGTTGTTAGGCCTGTGACACATTTGGGAATCCATTTGAGGACAGTGGCATCCCACTCACCCTCAGCTCTGTCCTGCAAAGGCTGGAGAGAGGACAGGATGAATCCTACAGATAGAAAATGCTCTAAGAACACACTTTGGCATGTAATTCAGTCAGAATGCAGACATATTTCTGTGTAGATGTTTCCACAAATAGCAGCATGACTATCTGTAGAGTGAGCTGAGCGTGACAACATCTGCAAACACTAGGCACATCTGCAGCCGACACACAGCCACTGAAGTCAATTTGATTATAAGCAGATTTAAAACCACAAGGGCTGACCAACTAATTCACATTTAAATGCAAGCGCGTAAATATGCGTCTTCAAGCAGGTTTTAAAGACAATTTAAAGAAGTGTTGGTGAGGTCCTGGTTTGAAGAGGCAGACTGTTCAAAAGTGTGTGTGCAACTACAGCAAAGGCCTGATCTCCTCTGTGCTTTAATAATAATGGATTGCATTTATATAGCGCTTTTCGAGACCCTCAAAGCGCTTTTACAATTCCACTATTCATTCACTCTCACATTCACACACTGGTGGAGGCAGCTACAGTTGTAGCCACAGCTGCCCTTGGGCAGACTGACAGAAGCGAGGCTGCCATATCACACCATCAGCCCCTCTGGCCATCACCAGTAGGCAGCAGGTGAAGGGGCTCGAACCGGCAACCTTCCGATTACAAGACGAACTGCCAACTCTTGAGCCACGATCGCCCCTTTAGTCTGCTTCTCAGAACAACCAGAAGCTGTGATCAGCTGACCTTAATGATCTATCTCGTGACTTTTTCCCCCTTAATAAATTAAAAATCATTTAAAAAAAAATGCATTTTGTTGGTATGTGGGCTAGCTTTGTCTGATACTTGTTTGATGATCTGAAAGTGTGAAAAGAAATAGTAGCTCAGGAAGAGGGCAAATATTTAACATCACCGTGTTTCTGTTCAAGTGAATCGAGTGGATGTTGAATTACCTGCTCTGCTTTCTGGTATTCTCCGTGCTGCTCACAGCCGATGTCAAACACATACTTCCCCGGGCCAAATGGCTACAAAATTAAAACCGAAGATAATAAGGGAGAGAGGCACAGACTCTTCCTCATTTACAATGACACAGACCACAATGATATAAGAACTGATTGTTGTTTCTGTTGATTGACACTGAACACACCAATCTGTCATTTTGCAAAAGTGGGGCAAAAAACAAAACAAAACAATACACAGTGTACACAAGGCAAGAATGGAGCCGAATAATGTAACTTTCTTTATGGTTAAAAACAGAAAAAAATAGTTTTTTGTTTTTCCTTAAAAATTATTTTTACAACACTTTGACCTTTTGATTATGTGATGAATGAAGTGATTCTGATGGCTCTATAGAAGACGCACCTATCCTAAAGCCTCTACTTATATCAAAGTAATAATGCTACAGTATACATACATTCTGTAAAATTAGACTTACGCTGAAGTACAAGTACAAATGTTCTGCATTAAAACATACTTCAAACTCTATAGAACGGTTAAATCATGGAGATAATTCACTATAGCTAAAGCACACCATAATTTAATAGTTTATATATATATATATATATATATATATATATATATATATATAATTCTGCTAAATAGAAGTACAGTAAAAGAGTAGAGTCCATGAAACCGACTAACTTACTAAAAAGACTAACTAAAATCCCCACAAAGCACGGTGACTAATGAAGCCTCCAGGAAAATGGTTAACTCACTGGACAAATGATGTCGTCCCCTCACATAAATAAACACACAGGTGCAATGAAAAGAGTGAATGATGCTCTGAATTTAGGGGAATAAGGAGGACGGTGTCATAAAAAAAAATTCTGTCACTAAAAACAATGAATAGTGATGACAAATAACACATAACTTAACAGTGATCACAAAAATCATCATAATCATTTTGGCTGTTGTCACTTTTCACACCATGCACAGGCTACATTAAAACATATTCAGTATTTTGATCGATCACTGACCAATTTGTGAGAATGTAATAAAAATAAAACTTACATAGTTGTTGATAAAGTTGCCCATGAATCTGTGGTTAGTATGGAGGTACTCTCCAGCTGACTCCATCTTGCCGTTCACCCAAGTGCCCTTGAACTTAGAGCCAGTTTCTTGGTAGTGGTAAATGCCCTGTCCGTGCCTGGGAATCACAAAAACAGCAAAGATTCAAGTAGCTTTTAACATATAGTTACAGCTAACTTCAAAGTAAAAGCATGTCGGTGCAAAATAAAGTTCAAACATCTCAGAAGTTAAAGACATGTGACAGCATTTCTGGGACTACATTTCAACATGAAAAAAGTCCTGCTCTCTAGAGTATTAATACTGTTGAATCAAAGTAAATTATCTAAACATGTAAAGTGTAATATAAAGCCAGCCTTAATATAAACCCTGACTCCTTCTGGCATTACAAGTTGTTATAGCAATTGTGATTGCAGTTCTTGTGACATACCTCAAATTTTGCAGCCACTCTCCATCATAGGTGTCTTTGTTGGGGTAGGTGTAGACACCGTGACCTTGTCTCATATCCTCAACCCACGACCCTGGCAGTCAGAAGAGGCAGTGGTAAGAGTTTTGCTTACAGAAACCAACATCAGAGCTTCAGCTGGCTTTAAAAACTTTCTCAGGACTGTATAAAAATAATTTTGATTGGTAGAAGTACACAACACACTCAGGTAAAGCACATTTGTTATACCTTCATATTTGGACCCATCGGGATAGTAGAAGGTTCCCTGTCCATGTTTCATGTTCTGCTGGTAGTTCCCTACATATCTCGCCCCATTCTTGAACCGATATGTCCCCTAGTGGAGAAAGCGGTTATATTTAAGTATATATTAGTCCTTACCCGAGTAGCATCAGGGAAAAGCGTGAAATATTAAGAAGAATTTTCTTTGGGACTAAATATTTAAATAAAATTGTAATTAGAGAGTAAGACAAAACTGCTTTAAACTGCTCAGTGTTCTCACTGTCCACACTGTTATCTAATTTAGCAGCTTTTGCTATATCTAAAAGAAAATGTCTTTATGTGCTGATATGCACATACATGCAGAATGTTCCAGCTCAAACGTCCTACCTGTCCGTGTCTACTCCCGTTCTGATAGTCTCCCTGATAAATGTCTCTGTTGGGCAGAATAGCTTTCCCGAATCCGTGCCTTTCTCCAGCTTCGTTTCTGCCTCCTTCATACTCCTGCTCGGGTAAAAACAAAAGAGGTTTTTACCATTAGCTTTAGTTCAACGTCGGCAGCAAACAAACATAACACGATAATTATATTCTCTCACCCCGAGTTTATTTTGTTCATCCTCGAACTCCTCAGATCCTACCTCCGACATGTTTCTGTCAGTTTGTGAACGACTGTGTTGTAGTTTTAGTTTAAACAGAAGCGCCAAAAACGGGGAAAATCCTGCACCTACTCTTTTAGCCTCCTAGTTTACAGTTGCTATGACAACCGTCGGTCACGCGAGCTAAAAACCCAGGCGCGCTCTTGCCTGAGAAGACTCGCGCAGTATTGACGTTCATTTGTGTACTGGACGGACGCAGCCACAAGAGGGCGCCCGTCTGACTCAGATTTTTTTCCCAAGCTAAAAATGTTCATTTTGGAGAATACGTTGCGTTAGTAGCTTTTTATCTCTACTCTATTAAACTTTGAAGCCAAGCTCCCCACTTCTCCATAATGAAAAGCAACGAGTGTATTCAATGTCTATTTTGAAGGGTGTTATTCTAGCAGTAAACATGGTGAGCCACCCCTTATTTCTTTATTTTTTAATTCCAAAGAGTTAGACTTTCTTCCTTTAATTGGTTTGAAGAGTTTTCAAGTCAGTTAACAGATAACTTCGCAAAGAACAATTTTTAAATGATGTATTCAGGTACTTTGTTACTTGTGGCAAAAATACATGACTGGGACCCATTTAATTGAATCTATGAAAAATGTCAAAGATAACACCTTGACAGATATATATAGTATTTTTGTATGAACAAGGTAATTCCCAAGGGGCTATTAGCCAACAAATATACCTTAAAAACTGGACAAAAGAAGAAGTGGAAGGCCTAAAAAACATACAGAACATCAACAGTGTCTGACAGTCATGTTGTAAAGTGACAGGAAAAAGGGTTTGACACAGCGCGTGAGAGCTACTGCACTGAAAGCTATTCGTCAACAATAATCTCAATGGAAATGTATGAGGTATTCAGTAACTAATTACTGATTACTTCCCCCAAAAAGTAATCCCGTTGCTTTACTGATTACTTATTTTCTAAAGTACTTAGTTACCTTTTAAAAACATGATTTACAACCTGAATAAATCTAATAAAACTAGTTTTAATCTTTTAAATTTAGGCATCAAGCAAAAATTAAATTATATGCAGCATTCTCTGACTGGAAGAAGTTTGTTTAACATTTTAATAAATTGTGTCAAACTTAGTTCAGTTTTGCTCTTTTAAAATCTGCTTCAAAGCTCCAAAGGGCTTTTTTATGACCACACAATCAAAAAAATAATAAATCCACAGCATTTCAATAAACGATTCATGAAAAAACATTTTTCTTGATATCTTGGCAAATCAGTATGTCCATCAAATGACACCAACATAATAACCTTAGTGACCTCTCCTTTGCAGCTCTTTATTTAGACAACTTGAACTTGTTTTGACATTAACTCATAAGCCCTGAGATTTTGCCATCTGTTGCATTAAAGATTAGAATGAACTCTGGTTGTAATCCACTGTGTTCAGCTGTTCCCTCTGTGACTCGAGATAAGGTGCCGTTTAAAATTTCTGAAGCAGGCATTCAATAACATACATACAAGTTCTAATAAAGCCAAATGAAGGGCAGTTTGTGGCCGTGGTGATAATCTCCGTGGCATCATTGTCCCTTTGAGGACAGTTCCTAAGAATATCTCACTCCTGATTAATTCCTGAAACAGTGCATATTTAAGAAAGGGCCAGCTAATACCTGGGTTCACTGGCTGCTTGTTCGAGATTTAGCACCTCACTTGTCAATTTATATCCATCTAATCTCTCTCTCATGACGCTGTCACTGGTTTTTAAAATAAGTGACAGTTTAACAGCCTATTATGACCTGTTTCCTGGGCACGATTAAACGCCTGGCACCATCTGCCTGCATACAGAAACATTATACCAATAATCTTAAAATGTTGACATATCTGATGTAGATAAAGTTGCCCAGCACAACTTAGTTAAAAATAAAAGTTACATTGATTTGCATGCCCAAGCAAAAGATGACTTGTGGAGAAATCCTTGTTGGCAAGCACAGCGGTAGTTTGTCACTAGATTGGTGCACATCTCGTGAGGGGTTTTGGGACACTTCTCTTTACAGAAACTCTAAATCTTTTAGTTTTCTTGGTTGCCTCTTGGGAGCTCCCTCCATAGATTCTCTATAAGATTGATGCGATGAAATCATCCTGTATCTTTAACAGAAAAAAAGACTCAAAGGAAGTTTCCACCTCCGTGCTTGACTGTGGGGATGTTGTTCTTTAGGTCATACTCAGCATTTCTCTTCCCCCAAACACAGCGGGTCAAGTTGTAGTTCTTCGTGTAGTTTATAACATTTATGTCATGTGTTTTTTCTCAATTGTGCTTGCTATCCTGTCTCTCTCCATTAAAATGAAACTACCATAAAAAATGAGAGACTATTCATTTCTTTGTAAGTGAGCAAAAGCAGAAATTTAGCAGGAGATTGAAGAATGATATCCTCCACTGTAGACACTCTGATCTCAGCCAGAATTGACATATTTTAATGAGGTTTTTTAATAGCCATTAAAATATAATTGAAAACTTTTTTGCATTTTTTAATGAACTATCAAGGTTTAACAAAAACGTTTTAAAGCTAAGGCAACCTCTTTCTGCACTAAAGTGACATTGGGTTGTTTTTTTGTTTCTGTTGCATCTGTCTTCAAGTGTCCCTCAGACATGATTCTTTGGGACGGGAAAAAAAGAAGCCTCAGATTCTCTAATGTGACCGCTAGTCCACTGTGATCTCTAAAGCCACCCCAGAAGGATCCTGGAGGAATTTCTATTGAGGGCTTTATCAGCTATGACTTTATTTATAAACCTGTCATGACTATCAGAAGTGTCACCGCGCACCATTAATGGTACATTTCAAAACAATAAGCTTTGGAGATAAGTGAAAAATGCATTTTGTTACATACATACATACATTTGTGTATTCACCATATGAATTTTTGAAATATGTAGGAATGTGAGTAAATCAGGACATAAAATAAAACCCTGTAAAGCACAGTTTCACTTTTTTTTTAAATGTTTATTTATAAGATTTTAAGTTCAAAGTTACATAACGTCACACCAGACAAAGGACATAAGATTCAAAAACAATAACATTTAAGCACAGAAAAAAAAGAAAAGAAAAACCAGAAACCAAACACAACAAAAAAACAAACAAACAGGAAAGAAAAGGGAAAAAAAATAATTAAATAATAAATAAATAAATAAATAAATAAAATAAAAAAATAAAAAAAATACACCAGTTAGCCAGTACAAATCAAAAGTTCAAAAGAAACACCATTGTCCAAAGAAGATGATCTTCTGTGTGAGTTTAGACAGGGCAACAGAGAGTTCACCAAGACCAGAAGATGTGGGAAACATGTCCAGGAAGGAATCAGGGTCCGGCAGAAGTGCAGTTTCACACAAACACAAAGTGCAGTCAAATGGGTTAAAGTTTATGTTGAATTCCCATTAATATGATTGAGAAAAGGGCCCCAGATTCCAACAAACTTAAAATGGGTGTCAGCCAAAGATAATGAACCTCTTCAATATACAAACAAGCAATCATCTCACGCAGCCAAACCCTGAACAATGGAGGAGATGGTGATTTCCAGGCTCTAAGAATAAGTCTTTTAGCTACAATCATGCCAAACATTAAGGCTTTCTGAAGAGGACATCTGAGTGCCAATGAGGTTAGAGAGCAGCCTAGCACTGCAAGTACACCATCCGGCTCTAATTTTAAGTCATAAATCCGGTTATACATATTAAATATCTCTGCCCAGAAACTCCTGAGTGTGGGGCAAGACCAGAAAAGGTGACCAAGGGTTCCATCCATCGCTTTGCATCTGTCACACAAAGACGAAATAGACGGAAAAATGCTGCATAGCTTTGTTTTAGAAAAATGCAAACGATGAAGGACCTTGAACTGTATAAGTTGTAGTCTGGCATTAACAGAGCGTTCTTTAATCTTCTTCAACCCATTGGCCCACAAAGCATCCGATATGTCTACTTCCAAGTCCTCAACCCAAGCATCCTTGATGTGGTTAGTAGGTGGTATAAGGGAAGTTTCACATTTTTTATGTAATTGTTTCATGACTTTATTTGTGAGAAAACTTGTGATACCACACTCATGTTCATCTGAAACTGGAAAATGAATACACACACAAACACACACACACACACAATAGAAACTGTAGAAAATGACAGATCTTTCAGTCAGCTGTGTTCTAATGAGCAGTGCCAAATCATTTCAAAACTTCACATAAGTAAAAAGTTAGCTTACAGTATTTTACTGTTAATGTCTTGAATTGGATACAAAACAAAAACTCGTCAGGACATAATAAAATCATTTGGTCCTCATCACGTCTTAATATTAGATAAATACAACCTCAGATAAGCAAAACATTTTACACCATCTCATTGTTTATTTAATAAAAAAAAAGTAACCCTCACTGCTTCCATATGAATTAAGAAGAATAAAGAGTAGTAGTAAGTAGCAGGCGATGCTTATACTTGCAGATTGCGGCTTGAGCCTGGTTCTGCTGGAGGTTTTCTTTCCTGCTGTCACAAAGTGCTTGCTCATAGGGGGTCATATGATTGTTGGGGTTTCTTTGTATTATCGTAGTGTGTTGCACATACACATTCCAGTTGTAAAATAAAATCAAAATTCACATAATTTTCAGTAATGAGATTAGACTTGAGCAGCGACTGCTTTGCGTTTAATAACTTTGTGTACCACCAACTATTACTGGCTTACAAATGCATTCTTTGAGCTTAAATTGTTCAATAGCTGCTTTTAAGTCTAGACACATCCTTAATGTCAAATCCAGTTATAATCTTGGAGATCAGTGCCCAAGATAACAAACACTTGGAAAGTTTATCATCTGTGTGAGCCGTATCTCTGGCAGAGGTCACCCTCCTTTGGCATTCATTCTTTTCTTGAGCTGCAGTTGCTCCACGGCGCGGATTTATAACAAAAGCTCAGCACCATCTGCATGACATCACATGCCAAGCTAATCACTTTTCTCCACCCACGTTCAATGGGGGATTTGACCTAAATATAGTTGTTTGCTGTCTATGCTAATGCATCTTATAAAAGCAGTAAGCGCCAACTCTTCGTACTTTTTTCTGCTTCTTTGTCTTCTGGCTGTGACGGCTACTGACTTAACCAGCAGGAGCTCTGATTCAGGTGTCTCTAGAAGGAGCCATACGCTGATTTTCTGGGGTAAGATTTGATCAGGGTGATGATCAAATTCATTGATAGATGAATTCTAACATTAACCCTGGATCTTTTAGTCCCCTGGGGTGTACACTGCAGAGATGAGTTCAGACGCTGACATGGCTGTTTTTGGGGAGGCCGCTCCATATCTGAGGAGACCCGAACGAGAGAGGATCGAAGCTCAGAACAGGCCCTTTGATGCCAAAACTGCCGTGTTTGTGGTGAATCCAAAGGAGCTCTTTGTTAAAGGCACATTGCAAAGCAAAGAGGACGGCAAAGCGACTGTTAAAACTCAGTCAGGACAGGTACATCTGCTCTATGTATCTCTATACTGGAGATTCATAGGCCTCGTTGGCACATTTTATTTAGATTGTCCACTGATGAGCTTTTTAATGTACTTTACATTGCAGAAGTAATATAGAGAGCAGGCACTAACTTCATATATTTCTTGATGAAGGTGTCTTTCTTACCATCACAGGTTGTGACAGTGAAGGAAGATGAAATCTTCCCTATGAACCCACCCAAGTTTGATAAGATTGAGGACATGGCCATGATGACACACCTTAATGAGGCGGCTGTGCTGTTTAACCTCAAAGAGCGTTACGCAGCTTGGATGATCTATGTGAGTACTGCACCAGACAATGCCTGACAAGCTGCTGCTCAACTGAAGCATGCAGACCCTCCTTCATGCAGAAGAAGAATTAGTTCTTCTTTAGTAAATGTAAAAATTGTAGCAAAGCTTAAACAACAGAAGCGCGAGACTAATCCACTCGAAGAGACTTCTTTCCATCCACAGACTTAAACACCTGATTAGGTTCGCTGAAAAGATTAATAAAATCTAACGTTTGATTAAATTTCAAAAAATATGAATGAACGGGGGGTTTCAGATATAGGAATACATATGCTGCAAAAATGTAACCACAGGCAAAGAAAAGGAAACGTGTGGATTTCTTGTCAGAATCAAATAACGCTTCGTTGCCACCTGAGCCTCAGGTACCTTGGTGTGATCTTTGATTCTGCCATGTCCCTAGAACAACACTCTCGCCAGTTAATTAGGAACTGCCTTTTTCAGCTAAGAAACATCTCCAAACTGCGAACTTTGCTGTCTAAGTCTGAGTTAGAAATGGTTATTCATGCTTTTATTTCTTCTCGCTTAGATTATTGTAACAGTCTTTTTCTTTGTTTGAGCAAAAGGAATCTTGACCGTCTCCAGTTAGTCCAGAATGCTGCTGCAAGGCTTTTAACTAAGACACGAAAAAGAGAGCACATTACACCAGTGTTACGTTCATTACACTGGCTTCCAGTACATTTTAGAATTCATTTTAAAATCTTGGTACTGACTTTTAAAGTTTTGAATTGTGATGTCCCTGATTACATTTCTGATGTTTTAGAACCCCACGCTCCCTCTCGCAGCCTGAGATCTTCTAATCAAAGGCTGTTGGTAGTCCTACGAACTCGTTTTAAGACTAGAGGAGATAGATCTTTTAGAGCGGTGGCCCCCAGGTTGTGGAAGTCTCTCCCTCCATCATTACGTTGCCTTGATTGTATTTATTCTTTTAAAAAGACACTTAATACTCATTTATTTAGATTGGCTTTTAATTAGATTTGTGCTGTGTTTTATTATTAATGTATTTTATGTATTTCTGTTTTATATTACTGTGAAGCACTTTGTGGTTTTTATCCTGTGAAAAGTGCTATATAAATAAATTGATTTGATTTTGATTTGACCAACAGCAGAGGTGCAGTCAGCTGAGGGTTTATTTGGGTGCTTTGAGGTTATAGAAAAAGTCTAGAGAAGTGTTTATCCAAATCGATCCTCGAGTATCTTCCTGGACAAGTGAGCCTATTCTCTTTTTCAGGAAGTGTTATAAATGAAACTAAACATAAATTAATGTTAAAATGTTCTTCAAACTAATAACAAAGTCTTACAAATTCACTGAAAAATTCACGATTTGCGGGCCAAATGCGAGTTCACTGGCAGACAGAGTAAAGCAAAAAGCAAACTTCATTCGGGCTGATCTCAGAGTCCAGAATTGCACCATGCAGGAACACACAACAGGACAACAGTGTTACGGTTCAGATATTGAGGGTGAGCACAAAAACAATAACGGTCCAGAAGAGCTTCGGTCAAACAATGATTTTAATGAGCACACGCGTGGGGAGATGAACCCTGCCCACCGACAGCATCGATCCCCGCCCAATGATACACAAACGGTTGTTTTATACCATCGGGGTTTGGTTTATGACGCCCCCTCATGTGTCAAACAGATACAATTCATGCATAAGTTTCAAAAACAACAAATGTTCTGTTGACGACTTTTGACACATTTAAAAGGACATCTTCTCCGTCTCGAGGCCAGGTGCTTCCTACTAATCTTCTAACTCTCGCTTATCTCCTGGAACAAACTGTCCCTTAGGCAGACACAATTTTGCAGTCACAAGCTTTTGCAAACTATTATTTGAACTCTTACCTAAATATGAGTCTAACTACTGTTTGTGTGTGTGTGTCTCGACCTCCAACGCACTCAGCCTCACCCCGCCCGTTGATGCTTCTAACCTTTTACCAGACAGAAGCTCTCTGTGATAGGCGTAATAATCATAACTAAGAACACGTGTAATCTATTGAATAAATGCTTTACTGAAATGATAATTAATGTAATGGTAAATGGCCTGTATTTGTATAGCGCTTTTCTAGTCCCTAAGGACCCCAAAGCGCTTTACACAACCTGTCATCCACCCATTCACACACTGGTGATGGCAGCTACATTGTAGCCACAGCCACCCTGGGGCGCACTGACAGAGGCGAGGCTGCCGGACACTGGCGCCACCGGGCCCTCTGACCACCACCAGTAGGCAACGGGTGAAGTATCTTGCCCAAGGACACAACGACCGAGACTGTCCAAGCTGGGGCTTGAACCGGTACCCTTCCGATTACGAGGCGAACTCCCAACTCTTGAGCCACAATCGCCCCATGGTAATGATGATGGTTATGAATAGTAGCAGTAAAATATTTCCCTGATCTTCACAACAGCAATAAACAATGAGGGAACAAATTAGACTCTAAATTAAGAGTAACATATAACAAGAACTACAAGTTCCCCAAATGCTCAAGAATAAATAAAGAACAGTAAACGAAACTATGAACACCTAGCAAACAAAGAAATTAACTTCAAAAAGCTCAAAAACACAAAGTTAGGCCCAGGATCATGACAAAAATACAGGTGAAAACACCTGTATAAATATAGTTAGCCTCAGCGTTTAAATAATACGGCCCAGTTTTGGCCTAATTTTGTCCAATACTCAGTTTTAAGTGATGGAATTTTACAAAATGGCAGCCAGTCCAAAATCCAGGTAAAATATATGTTTAAATATAAAAATTACATTACTTAAGTCATCTAATGAATGATGACAGATCACTGTGTGAATTAAAGCATCTCATATTTTAAAACCCAGGCCAATCGAATCACTATCCAGTGTTATTTACCAGAAAAAAGAAAACATTTGAACCATAAACAGAACAACACAAGAAGAGAAAATCCAATTAAATTAAAATGTTGTATATATACTGCTTCTGACTTAAGACTTCATAGTTACCACTTACTCGCCTGTCCTTATAATCCATCACATCCTCTGTCATGAGAATCAGTGTCACCTGTGTCCTAAGACAGCGGTCCCCAACCTTTTTTGCACCACGGACCGGTTTATGCCCGACAATATTTTCATGGACCGGCCTTTAAGGTGTCGCGGATAAATACAACTAAATAAAACTAGTACCGGTACCGAAAAAAAGAAAATTTATTCATAACACACGTGAAAAGACCCAGGAAAACCGAGTAAACGATAAAAACGATAACAAAATAACGCTGAAAACCAATACATAAACTATACATTTCACACCTGAGCCTCAATTCTCGCAGCCCGGTACCAAACGACTCATGGACCGGTACCGGTCCGAGGCCCGGGGGTTGGGGACCGCTGTCCTAAGCTGCCTGGTCAACAACATAAATATATGGTGACCTTTGAGACTAATTTCACCAGGCTAACTAATTAAAAAGCAATAGTTATTATGTCAGATAAAGCTAATAAGCTTATATTGACCACAGATGTTGCTTTTGGTTGTAGACCTACTCTGGGTTGTTCTGTGTCACTGTGAACCCTTACAAGTGGCTCCCAGTGTACAACCAGGAAGTGGTGGTGGCCTACAGGGGTAAAAAGCGCCAGGAGGCTCCACCACACATCTTCTCCATTTCTGACAATGCATATCAGTCGATGCTTACTGGTAAGCTTAAAAGTTATATTATATATATATATTATGTAATCCAGTGCACCTCTCTAACATGACTGTTTGCTTTTTTTTTTTCTTTTTTTTTTAGATAGAGAAAACCAGTCCATCCTCATCACGTAAGCTGCATTTAAAAGATTGTACAACAGCCTGTCTTTGTTGATTAAAGATTTCTGATTGTACTTTATGTGCTGTAGTGGAGAATCCGGTGCAGGAAAGACTGTCAACACCAAGCGTGTCATCCAGTACTTTGCGACAATCGCAGGCTCCGGGGACAGGAAAAAAGATGCTGCTGCCACTGGAAAATTACAGGTAATATTTAAATATATATGGATCATCAGCTGCCTTGTCTGTATTTTTAATATTTTACATTGTTCATTGTCTTACTTAAGGGGAATCTGGAGGATCAAATCATCTCTGCTAACCCTTTGTTGGAAGCCTTTGGAAATGCCAAGACTGTCAGAAATGATAACTCTTCACGCTTTGTAAGCGAAGACTTTTTTATTTATTTTAATTCTAAGTCTTCTTTTGCTCTCCATAGATAACGCTTCTTTCATTTTTCAGGGCAAATTCATCAGGATCCACTTTGGAACCACAGGAAAGCTGGCTTCTGCTGATATTGAGACTTGTGGGTATTAATGAGTAATACAATCTTGTCAGAATTTGTTGTATTCTTTATTTAAGCCAATTTTGTGTGTTTTTGGTAGATTTGCTGGAAAAATCCAGAGTAACGTTTCAACTGGCCGCAGAGAGGAGTTACCATATTTTCTACCAGATAATGTCCAACAAGAGGCCTGAGCTCATAGGTGACACAAGAAACGGCAGCATTGCAACAAAGTCATATACACAATGTGTGTATGGTGCAAGGCACCACATTGAGGGCTTGTTATTTTCTTTCCAGAAACTCTCCTCATTACCACCAACCCCTATGACTACCCATTTGTCAGCCAGGGGGAGATCAGCGTGGCGAGTATTGATGACAGTGAAGAATTGATGGCCACTGATGTAAGTCAGATGAACATTTCCTGCTTTTCCATCACTGCTAACTTTGCTCCTAGATCAGCTCTACTTTCATGTGCATTCAGAGTGCTATCGACATCCTGGGCTTCACTGGAGAGGAGAAGATTGGCATCTATAAGCTGATAGGTGCCGTGATGCATTATGGGAATATGAAGTTCAAGCAGAAGCAGAGAGAGGAGCAGGCAGAGCCAGACGGCACAGAGGGTAATTGTTATTCATAATGTTCCACCTTAAGGATTTTATTTATCTTGATATAAATATATATCTCGTGTGCTCATTATCGTTTGTTTTTGGTATATGCAAATATAGATTTTAATCTTTTCAAGCCTTAGAGTCTCAGCCTCTTTTATCACACTCTGCCTTTATTTTTCTTCTCTTTTTCTTTGACAAGTGGCTGACAAAGCAGCTTACCTGATGGGTCTGAACTCTGCAGACCTGCTGAAAGCTTTGTGTTATCCAAGAGTAAAGGTTGGCAATGAGTATGTGACCAAAGGGCAGACTGTTCAGCAGGTAACTGGCAAATTTTAGGTTATTCCTCACAAGTGTTAACGGACACGTAAAAAAGTTCATATCAGGTGCACAGGTGAAAATTCATCCTATAATAATAATACTAACACTACTACTACTAATAATAATAATAATAATAATACATTTTATTTATATGCACCTTTAAAGACCTTCAAGGTCACCTTACATTAGTATAAAAAATAAAAAATAAAAAACAAGTATGAAAGTATAAAAACTCAACAAGGTAAAAATAGACTAAGACAGAATCATGATGAAGGGTGTGCAATTGTGAATAGAAGGGTTTTAAGGTGCAATTATAAAAGTGGAGAGAGAGTTTGTAGTCCGGAGATCTGGTGGCAGAACAGCTAAAGGCTCTGAGTCGTATGAAGTCAGTCGAGCAGGTGGAACAAACAAAAGGGAAGCTGAAGAAGAGCGGAGTGTGCGAGGGACTGAGAGCATATGGAGAAGATCAAATAAATATGGGGGAGCGTGGTTATGAAGCGGTTTGACGTTAAGAAGCAGGATCTTGAAATTGACACGGAGGTGAACTTGAAGCTAATGGAGCTGTTTAAGAACAGGTGTTAGATGTTCAGTCTCATCCTCTTATCTGCTTTATCTTCAGTGTTTGCCTTGGTACAGGTGTTTGCAAAACTATTGGCACTAACGTAATCAGCTTTGTGAGGTTCATATTGTGCATTGATCATTTTTATTGTTCAGTGACAGGAAAGCCTTATCAAACGCTTAATGTCTTTGAATCCATCAGCTGTGTTGATGCTAGAATATAGCCGGCTTAGCTCAGTGCATTGAGTGGGCAACCACATGCCATATGACTGAGAGTGACCGGCCCGGGTTCGAGTCCACCCCTTGGCCCTTAGCCACATGTCTTTCTCATTCCCTCTCCTTTTGTTTTTTCACTGTGTCTATCAAATAAAGCTGAAAAAAGGCCAAAAAAAAGAATATAGCAAGAAACTCTAACCTTACAGTCCTGAGAACTCTGACATCTAATCCTGTACTTTGGGGAAAAAAATAACATCTTGGAAAAATGTGGGTTAATTGTTTTTGTTGTGTGCTAGAGTTACTTTTTTCTGGTTCCCTGATTGTTATGACCTGGTAGATCATTCTGAAATGACAACTGTATGTATTTGTGGAGCTCAGGGTTGGAGTTTGTGTTAATCAAAGAGGACGGCAGGCAGGTGTCGTCTGGACTAAAAATGGCATGTGAAATAAGTCTAGCAAATATAGAGTCCTATGGCTTTATCAAATTAACAGTAATCTTGCTCTGTGTATAGATGTTGTCTTGAAGTGTGTTGCACACAACAACCTTACAACATGATGATATTAAAGTTGCTGTTGAAATCTACAAAATGTCATTATGCACAGGTCTACAATTCTATTGGCGCTTTGGCCAAATCAGTGTATGAGAAGATGTTTCTCTGGATGGTCCTCCGCATTAATCAGATGCTTGACACGAAGCAACCTCGGCAGTTCTTTATTGGAGTCCTGGACATTGCTGGATTTGAAATCTTTGATGTAAGTTTTCTTTCTACGGTCCATCTGATTATTTGTAGAAAAATAAATAAGCTCTACAGTAAATTCCATGTTTTGCAGTATAACAGTCTGGAACAGTTGTGCATCAATTTCACCAACGAGAAACTGCAACAGTTTTTCAACCATCACATGTTTGTGCTGGAGCAAGAGGAGTATAAAAAGGAAGGCATCGAGTGGGAGTTCATTGACTTTGGGATGGACCTGGCTGCCTGTATCGAGCTCATTGAGAAGGTTTGTTTATTCAGATGCAATATGACCCTGGACAAAGATCCAGAAAGAAATCCCTGTGATCCCAACAGGATTTTCTGACTCACTATCTTCAACAGCCAATGGGCATCTTTTCCATCCTTGAAGAGGAGTGTATGTTCCCTAAGGCTTCAGACACGACCTTTAAAAACAAGTTGTATGACCAACATCTAGGAAAATCGAGCAACTTTCAGAAGCCCAAGTCTGTCAAAGGCAAGGCTGAAGCTCATTTCTCTTTGGTGCACTATGCCGGGACCGTGGATTACAGCATCACAGGCTGGTTAGACAAAAACAAGGACCCGCTGAATGAGACCGTCGTCCAACTCTACCAGAAAGCCAGCCTGAAACTACTGGCTTTCCTCTATTCTAACTATGCTTCTTCTGAGGGTAGGAGTATGAAATACCAAATATTTTATTCTCTATTAAAATGGCCTGTTTTTAATATTCAAAATAAATAAAAACAATGATTATTTTAAAGAAAACACAGGTGGAAGTGGTGGCGTTAAGAAAGCAGCAAAGAAGAAGGGGGCATCGTTCCAGACTGTGTCAGCCCTCTTTAGGGTAACTTTCTGAAAATCTGATCAACAATAGTCTGAAAAAATATTCTGATTGAAAAAATAAATCATCACTGATCATTTCTAACAGGAGAATCTGGGAAAGCTGATGACAAACCTGAGGAGCACCCATCCTCACTTTGTTAGGTGCCTGATCCCAAATGAAACTAAAACTCCAGGTATTCCTCGTGACATTTCAGACTGTTTTACTGTATGTATGGCAGCCTGAATACAGCCTAAAGACAGTGTGGCTCTACCTGACTTGTAGGGATCATGGAACACCATCTGGTCATCCATCAGCTGAGATGTAATGGTGTGTTAGAAGGAATCAGGATCTGCAGGAAGGGCTTTCCCAGTCGGATCCTGTATGGGGATTTCAAGCAAAGGTAATCAACAAAAGTCTGTTTTTGTGAGAATACTTTAAAAATTGTGTGTAATAAGAGATTTCTTTGTTTAGGTACAAAGTACTGAATGCCAGTGTGATTCCTGAAGGACAATTCATTGACAACAAGAAAGCTTCCGAGAAGCTCTTGGGCTCTATCGATGTAGATCACACACAGTATAAGTTCGGATATACCAAGGTAATTCATTTTGAGTGTAAGTGAAGGCTTCGCCATATTTGAAATGACATGTGGTAGGGTTACCATATTTTGATTTCCAAAAGAGAGGACACTTGGCCCAGTCATGAAGAACTTTAATAATACTGTTTGCTTCAAGAAAATTTTAACATATTTAAACGATGCCTTCTCTGTGCAGTTAATAAATGGTGAAATGAAAAATGTCATATAGGCTTTTACAAGTCAACAAGTGCAAAAAAACCCTCTGGAATTAAATAATGGTACAGAAATAAGGCCTCATCTGTATAAGAAAAATTACGGGACGGTGCGAGGGAAATTTCTTTTGCAGTTCGTCTGAAAAGCTGCACTTGTGCTTTGGCATCTTTTAAACATCATCAGGCATGCTGTGTCCCGTCTGTAAGGCAGAACAGCTATGCACAAAGCAGCAGCTCGGGGATGACGTCACACATATGGGTCCTCTGTGGGCCCATAGAAAAACCCGGACATTTTCATCAATCTCGAAAATCCCCCCGGACAGAACGTGAAAAGTGGACCTGAAAAGAGGACGGTTGGTCACCCTAACATACGGTGAAACTGAAACTTACTCTTGGAAGGCGGACAGTATTTATCCCACACTGAACGTAAGAGTAGGGGGACTGTCCACTTAGTTCAATTGTTGCTACCTAGCTAGCCCAGCTACTCCCATCTCATGTTCGTATACCACTTAGCAGATCATTGTTTTGGTAGTACCAAACTTTTCCCCACAGTCAAACAAACTCCAACATCATTGTCTTCAACTGTAGTCAGTAACAGTAATCCAAGTACTAGTGAAGAACTGTTATGTTGTTTGTTGTAACCAAGAATCTTTATTATTATTGAGAACAGTGGGTCTGAACATAGTGTTGTAGTTTTTAAGAGACATACAGATAAATGTTTCTTTTCTTCTGTAGGTGTTCTTCAAAGCAGGACTTTTGGGTCTGCTGGAAGAGATGAGGGATGAAAAACTTGCCTCTCTTATCACAATTACTCAGGCTTTGTGCCGTGGCTTTCTCAGAAGGAAGGAGTTTCAGAAAATGATGGAGAGAAGGTAATTAAAATTAGGCCAGAGTAAACTCGAGGTCAATGTTCAGCGCACTAAATGCAGTAGAACTTTTTGTTCCACCTCTTTCCAGAGAGTCTATTTATATCGTTCAGTACAATATTCGCTCCTTCATGAATGTGAAACACTGGCCGTGGATGAAGCTCTACTTTAAGATCAAGCCACTCTTGAGGAGTGCTGAGACTGAGAAGGAGATGGCCGTGATGAAAGTTGAATTTGCCAAGTGTAAGGAGGATTTAGCCAAAGCTGAGGCTAAGAAGAAGGAGCTGGAAGCCAAAATGGTTTCTCTACTTCAGGAAAAGAACGACTTGTGTCTGCAGATTCAAGCTGTGAGGAGAGAAACTATGAATTTTGCAATACACGAGTGCAGTCTGCATAAATGCTAAATGTGATTTTTGTTAAATAGGAAAGTGAGAGTTTGGCAGATGCCGAGGAGCGATGCGAGGGACTGATAAAGAACAAGATCATGCTCGAGGCTAAAACCAAAGAACTGAGTGAGAGACTAGAGGATGAGGAGGAGCTGAACGCTGAACTGACTGCCAAGAAGAGGAAGCTAGAAGATGAATGCTCTGAGCTGAAGAAGGATATTGATGATTTGGAGCTCACCTTGGCTAAAGTGGAGAAAGAAAAGCATGCCACTGAAAACAAGGTGTGTTTTTGGTGGTCACCTAACCCTAAAAGAAGGCAAAATTGACTCATTTTGAAAAAACATAAATAGTTTATCATGTGTTTGTCAGTTTCGTTTGTTTTCCGATTGCCACAATTAGAAGAACAATAAAAAATATATAGATATATATATTATGCAATCTGATTGATTAGAGTTGCAGTTACGGTTAGGGTCATCGCTGATGACAGCTTCGACCTCAGAAGGTTACGATACGTGTTTTACACATTCAGGTGAAGAATCTGACGGAAGAAATGTCGTGTCTTGATGACACTATTGCTAAGTTATCCAAGGAGAAGCTGGCCCTCCAAGAGGTCCACCAGCAGACACTAGATGATCTGCAAGCAGAAGAAGACAAAGTCAACTCTCTAACCAAAGCTAAGATCAAGCTGGAGCAACAAGTTGATGATGTAAGTCTATATAGCCAGTAGTTGTTAAAAAAATCAAGTCACACATCATGTATAATGTGTATATCCCCATGTATTAGCTTGAGGGCTCTCTAGAACAAGAAAAGAAAGTTCGAATGGATGTGGAGAGGGCTAAAAGAAAGCTTGAAGGAGATCTGAAACTGGCTCAGGAATCCATAATGGATTTGGAAAATGGCAATCAACAGCTGAAGCAGCATCTCAAAAAGTATGGATGGGCACGTCTTTGTTTAGGTATAATTTTAAGCTTCTAATGTTTGCTTATATAAATAGATATGATTTTGTGCAACAGGAAAGACTTCGAATTAAGCCAGTTTGTATCAAAAATTGAGGATGAGCAAAGTGCAGCTGTACAATGTCAGAAGAGGATCAAGGAGCTTCAGGTACCTACAGCAGAAATCTAGTGAATTATTTTTTTCTTTTCTTTTTCAAATATCTAGAAGTCAGTGAATGTTAATGGGGTTTTTTGTTGCTTTAACAAGGCATGCAATGAAGAGCTAGTGGAAGAGCTTGAAGTTGAGCGTGTTGCTAGAGCCAAGGTGGAAAAGCAAAGGTCTGATCTTTCCAGAGAGCTTGAGGAGATCAGCGAGAGGCTGGAGGAGGCTGGAGGAGCCACGGCCGCTCAAGTAGAACTGAACAAGAAGCGAGAGGCTGAGTTTCAGAAATTAAGACGAGACCTCGAAGAATCGACCCTACACCACGAGACCATCGCTGCAGCTTTAAGAAAGAAGCACGCTGACAGTGTGGCTGAGCTGGGAGAGCAGATTGACAATCTGCAGAGAGTCAAGCAGAAGCTAGAAAAGGAGAAGAGTGAGTACAAGATGGAGAGTGATGATCTGTCTAGCAACATGGAGATCATGGTCAAAGCAAAGGTAAGCTAAGACATTCATACTGATGAATGCATATAATAATATAACATCACCATTACCTACACGATGCAGGTTCCATGTGTTTCTGCAACTAATCTCAGCAGATCATTTAACCTTCTAAGATCTAAGTGGCCATAACCCTAACTGAGATAGGGTTATCGTCTAATTAGTGCATAACTTAGACCTCAGAGGGCAGAGTTGTGTGCATTCAAATTAGAAGGACCTTTACACTTACACTACAGAGACAATCTGACTTGATCATCTGGACGTAACAATCATTTGACATTTAATTGCTCTTTACCTCTGCTCATTTTTGCCCACATCTTGACTCCTAATCAACTGTTTTGCCGTATCATTATATATACAAAGATACCAATTTTGGTAAAAAGTTTGGCCTCTGAAAGTAAAGTGGGAATAGTGCATTCAAAATAATGTAATCAGCAATTAGTGGATTGTGTCTTGCATATAATCCGTATGTTAGAAATACAAATAAAACTGTTATCCATGTTATCAGATTAATTATGAAAAGCTGTGCCACTCTCTGGAAGACCAACTGAGTGAATACAAAACAAAACATGATGAGAACACACATCTGATCACTGAAGTGAATGCTCAAAAGGCAAGACTGCAGAATGAAAATGGTAAGCAGCTGATTAAAAGGTTTTTGGAGTGAAAGTGCTCTTGTTTTTTATGCCTTATTTTCTGAACCCTCTCAAACAGGTGAGCTCTCTCGTCTGCTTGAGGAGAAAGAAGCAATACTATCTCAGATGTTGAGGTCCAAGCTTGCCTTTACCCAGCAAGTCGAGGAACTGAAGAGACAGGCTGAGGAAGAAATAAAGGTTTGTTTCCACCGTGCCAAACAGTACCTGTTAAGCTAGCGCTAAGCTATGCTATATCTTCGCATAGCTTAAGCTATGCTATATAGCTTAAGCTATGCTATATAGCTTAAGCTATGCTATATTTTAGCATAGCTTAGATTAGCTTAACTTAACTTAATTCAGAAGGTTAGAAGTGCATTCATCGTCTTGGTCTCCTAAGTTGACTCAGTTAGATTTTTTTAACAGTTGTGGAGAACTGGTTGCTACACTGGTTTTAAAGGAAAAGTCAGACGTTTTGTAGAATAGGTTTGTTTACTAGTGGATAATTAGCACAAGACCAGAAACCAGTCTGTCTGTGTCCAGAGTTAAAAAGCTAAATGTAACTAGGCTAAAGCTAAAAACAGGACAAGGAGCAATGCTATTTAAAAGATGTACAGATGTTTTTATCGTTCGGCTTCTTGTCCTTATGTTATAAAACTAACTTTAAAAGCTTTAGTTTGTTGCACAAATGTTTCCAACTAACATGCTAATGCTAACATGCTAATACTTTATATTTAAAAAAAAAATGAACTTGCCAATGTTTACAGTGACAGGATTATTTGACCCTTTATGTGTAGTTTTGTAAATAACAATCCAAATCTGCCTCCATGTCAGGCAAAGAATGCCCTGTCCCATGCTCTTCAATCCGCCCGCCATGACTGTGATTTGCTGAGGGAGCAGTATGAGGAGGAACAAGAGGCCAAGGCTGAGCTCCAGAGAGCAATGTCCAAGGCCAACAGTGAAGTGGCTCAGTGGAGAACCAAGTATGAGACTGATGCCATCCAGCGCAATGATGATTTGGAAGAGGCAAAGTGAGACGTTTTCTCAAACACATACATATGTAGATTTTAAAAAAAATTATAGCGTAAGAAAACTGCCATTATTATGGATTCCCAACTTTCTCAGGAAAAAGCTTGCACAGCGTTTGCAGGAGGCTGAGGAGGCAATCGAGGCTGTGAATGCCAAGTGTTTCTCTTTGGAGAAGACAAAGCAAAGGCTGCAGGGAGAAGTGGAGGACCTCATGGCTGACGTGGAAAGAGCAAACGCTCAAGCAGCTGGTCTGGATAAAAAGCAGAGGAGCTTTGATAAGGTAACTGAAGCATCTTGTAACCCACTGCTGCTAAGAGTCAAAGCATTTCATAAAGGCCTTTACAGATTCTGCCTTAGACAAACTACTTCTTCTGTTTTCTATAGATTCTTTCTGAGTGGAAGCAGAAATATGAGGAAACTCAGGCTGAACTGGATGGTGTACAGAAAGAGTCTCGCTCCCTCAGCACTGAACTCTTCAAAACAAAGAATTCTTATGAGGAAGCGCTGGAGCAGCTCGAAGTCCTCAAACGAGAGAACAAAAACCTGCAACGTATGTAGATGATTTCTTATAGATGGTTCATCACATTTATTTACCCATGCAATCCTCCATGCATCCATCTGTGTATCTGTCCATCCAACCATCCATCGATGATCGCCTGCTGTTTAAACATCATGTTTGCAAGAGGCAGCCAATCAGAAGATAGTAGATTTACAATGATAGCTCCCTTTTTAGAAAATAACTGATTATTTTTCATGTGATCAGTAACTGAGCGTTACATGTTTTACATTTATAGAAGAAATTTCTGATCTGACTGAACAGCTCGGAGAGAATGGCAAAGCCATTCATGAGCTGGAGAAGACTAAGAGGCAAAATGAAACTGAGAAGACAGAGATTCAGACTGCTTTGGAGGAAGCTGAGGTGACCTAATCTGATTTTTTTTTAAACATAATTCACACAAACCTTATTATTCTTTTTTCCCTTCTGTGTAACCGTTCAGTCTTTTTACTCTAGGCTTCTCTGGAGCATGAGGAATCCAAAATTTTGCGCATTCAGTTGGAGCTCACTCAGGTCAAAGGGGACATCGATCGCCGGCTGGCAGAGAAGGATGAGGAGATTGAGCAGATGAAACGCAACCACCAGCGTGTTTTGGAGACAATGCAGTCAGCTCTAGATGCTGAGATGCGGAGCAAGAATGATACCATTCGAATTAGGAAAAAGATGGAGACTGACCTCAACGAGATGGAGATACAGCTTAGCTATGCCAATCGACAGGCTGCTGAAGCCCAGAAGCAGCTGAGGAACATACAAAGCCACCTCAAAGTAGAATATGAAACGCCACTTTAAGTACATCGGTTATGAATCATGAATCATGGGTAAATTAGACATCGTCTTTCTCTCTGTAGGAACAAACCATTCACCTGGATGAGGCTCTGCGGACCCAGGAGGACCTGAAGGAGCAGGTGGCCATGGTGGAGCGCAAGAGCAGCCTGCTACAGGCAGAAGTAGAGGAGCTGCAGGCTGCTCTGGAACAGTCAGAAAGAAGCCGGAAATTGGCTGAAGGGGAAGTAGCTGAAGCCTGTGAGCGAGTCGGGCTGTTACACTCTCAGGTAACTCGTAATAGTGAAAAAGCTCTTTTCTTTTTTAGCTTTAAATCCAGTATATATCCAAGTTATAAGGAATATTTCTCCATAACAGCAAATAATAGTGTCAAGCAATGTTCCCTCTAATTTTTCATGTGTCTGAGCGAACACACAAACTCCCTGAGCGGACACTTGGACCACTGTGAGCAACAACAGACGCGTGCACTGTGGTCACGCCAGCATCGAATCCATCAAGTTACATGTTTACTAAAAGAATCAAATTACAGCATTTATGTTAGACTACTTTTAATTAACTGCTTTAGCCCACTTACAATGAAAATTTAAAAAAATCCTGTTCATGAGCTGTGTAGTATGTTAGCACTATTGGAAGTAAAAATAACTTGAACTCCAATTTTGAAAACACAACTTTATTTTTTTTCTGACTTGTATCATGAGTCTGAGTCTGTGGTCTGGGAGAGAGTCTGTAACTCTCTGTCTGCAAAATACAGAATATAAAGACCAATGTTGGGCAATTAATTATATAGTTACTTCTTCAAAAAAGTAACTGAGTTTTGCAAACAAAGTTTTTTGCAGCTGTTTACCTAAAAATGCAACCAAGAGTTTTTTTAAATAAACATTTTAAAATATTTACAGAACAATCAGCTGTTCTGCATCAAATCTGATGCCACACAAATTATTTGTGCCACTCCAAAAAGAATTTCTGTCCACTATGAGATAAACGAGAACAACAGCCTGATACCTGCAGGCCTGACAACAGGAGATGTATCACTGCTGTAACACCTGTAACATTCAGCAGTCGCCTCATTGTTCTGACACACAACAAAACTACTGACTACACTACACACTAACTACACAAGATTTGCGCTAAACGTCTCAAATCTCTCACATCTCAAAACGCTGCTGTCACTCCTAAAACTTCCCCCTTCCTAAACAACTAAAGGCCATGTTGCCATATCATTTTTTGATTGGTCGACATGGTACATTTTTCCACCAATAGGAAAGGCTGGAGGGGGGGAGGGGTGGTTTTGTTTTTGCTCACATTTGAGCGTTTTCCTTATAAAACGCGTTTTTTACCGTTTCTTCCCACAGTAAATATAAACAACGACAGTATTCAGGAAGAAAACCAAACATTGCAGATGTTTTTATCATAACTCTGGTTTTTCGTGGCCGATCAACACAATTTAAAAACTGGTATAAAGTCCACACTTTTTCTGTCAATTGTTCCGTCTGTCCTGCTCACATCTCCAATGGTCGTACACGTTGTCATTAACGTGGCTTCACTCCTCATCAGCCACGCCGCTTTGCTAGCTAAAACACAGGTGTCTGACGCTGTCATAGCCTGTCATCGATGTTGAATAGCTGCATATATATGACTGTGAATCGCATTATTGGCTGAACTATAGGATAAAGTGGCATCGTTCTAATCCCATACTGGAGCAGCCAGTCACTTACTGACTAACACTGCAAAACAGAATTGTTAAAGTTCTAATTTTAATTTCAATTCAGGTTAGATGTTTTTTGTGTGCAATGCAGATTTTCTGTGCGCAGAGACCGTGCCAGCAGTGCGCACGCGCGCAGCTTAGAGAGAACAATGGTGTCAAGGTGTGTGCTGTGTGGCAGGCAGTCGCAGGACTCAGAAACAGATGGTTAAACACAAAGCGCAGCTTTTATTGCTGGGGAAACTCGGATGCTAAAGTACAGAGAACCGAACATCATAACTGGAAACAGAGAACTAAGAGGCTAGAGACTATGAGACGGTAAGAGTGTGTACGTTAGCAACACGACAGCAAGGAGTGAATGACAAAGGACTAAAATACACAGTGGAGTAATCAGGGAACAGGAGACAGGAGGAAAACACAGCAAGGACAAATCAAGCAGGACGAGACAAGGGAGGGAAAACTAGACACGCTAACAAAGCACACACGTCTATCAAAGTAAAACAGAAAATGTGAAACATACGCACAGACTCAGACACAGTAAAACCAAAATACAAAAAACTTGTGAAATATAGTGAAATATCTGCAGGTGGGTAATGGGGCTGCTGATATAAAATTAAATATGTTGTTGGACTTGTGAGAGTTCACGCATGGATTGTTAGCACAAGTTCGCTTTTATTGACAGCTGGTTTGTTGTCATTTGGCTGCAGAACACCAGTCTGCTCAACTCTAAGAGAAAGCTGGATGCAGATGTCAGCCAGCTGCAGGGCGAGGTGGAGGACGCCATCCAAGAGGCTCGTAATGCAGAGGAAAAAGCCAAAAAGGCCATCACTGATGTAAATGTCTTTATCCTTAATTTTATTCAACAATCGTTCATTTTCCATTTTTCAATGACAAAGTAGACTTTGAACATCAACCTAACCTCCTGTGCAAATGTAGGCAGCAATGATGGCGGAGGAACTGAAGAAAGAACAGGACACAAGCAGTCACCTGGAGAGGATGAAGAAGAACCTGGAGGTATCTGTGAAGGATCTGCAACACCGCCTGGACGAAGCAGAGAACCTGGCTCTGAAGGGGGGCAAGAAGCAGCTTCAGAAACTGGAAGCACGGGTATCATAGCCTTTCATAAACAGTACCTGAGAAGCATCACTTATAACGATGACCACAGTTGATGCTAAATTTGTTGAGTGCTGCCTTTAGGTACGTGAGCTGGAGGGGGAAGTGGAACTTGAACAGAAAAGAGCCGCTGATGCCATAAAAGGAGTCCGGAAATACGAGAGGAGAGTCAAGGAGCTCACTTACCAGACTGAGGAGGACAAGAAGACTGTTTTGAGACTACAGGACCTCGTAGGCAAGCTGCAGCTCAAAGTCAAGGCCTACAAACGACAAAATGAAGAAGCGGTAAGAGCTTCTCGTGAAGTGAGAAATTTGATATTCTCATCATTATTATTCGGTAGCTAAATTTCAGAGTTTTCCTACAGGAGGAGCAGGCCAACGTTCATCTTGCTAAGCTGAGGAAGGTGCAACATGAGCTGGAGGAGGCGCAGGAGCGTGCAGACATCGCTGAATCCCAGGTTAACAAGATGAGAGCTAAAAGCAGAGAGTTTGGAAAGGTAAAGTTAGAAACCTGAATATTTTGTTTTCTCCTGCAGTCATTCACATTTACATTATCAAGCTGTGTTTAACCACCAGTTAAAAAAGCATACTTGTTGCCTATGTGTGGCCTAACATGGATGGAAACGCTGGGAATGGCCATCAGTGGCTACGGAGACTGCAGCAGGAAATTAAAAAAGAATAATGAGAGTGGATTATTTTATATTTTTACTTATATATTTGATTTTATTTCCTTTTCTTCTTGTCTCAGGCTGCAGAATCCGAGTAAAACATCCAGCGATGGCAGAACTTATTAGCATAAATGGAAATGAACAAACATTTGTTGTTTTGCTGTGAAACTGTAGCAGAATAAAGTGATTTAAAGCATAACGTTGTTTAATGTTGTTCGTTTTTTCTCTGCATTCAATATCAGCCATCACAATCAAGAGCAATGTTCCACCAGCCCACGCAACAATCACAATCTCAGTATTTCATATTATATCTTAATATTAGCAGAAATGAGTGGAAACCTTTGCTTGATGCGTTCATGAGCAAGTCGAACTTCTTTTTGTGGTGCTAATTAGGCAGCTAGCGACAGCACTCTAACAGATAATCAGTTTCACAGGAGTGAGAGGTTTATATATAAACTGCTATGTATGTGGGCAGTTAGCATCTAATTAGAGCAAATGTTTGCAGAGATTAGGGAAAGGCCTGGTGACATTTACATTCTGTGTTAAAATAGCCATCTTTTTCAATGTCACTCATCTACATCTACTTAATCCTCGGAAGGCTCTAGAGGATTACAACAAGATGGACTATTAGGGTGTGCCACCCAATTCTCCACAACACAGGGATCGTGTTTTTATTCATTGTCAGTGCTCTAACCTCCTAGGATCTGGCGTCCACATATGTGGACATCACATTTTGGGTTAATTAGACCAAAATACTAAATTTTGCTCTACAAGGGCCTGATATCCACTTACGAGGTGGATAGCATTATACTGCTACTGTTCTATCGAAATTTTAAATGAATATCCTCATATGTGGCTCTGATTTTTCTTAGAAACAAAAATTAGGTAAAAAAATAATAATCTGGTAATTCTTTGTTTTTACATTCAAATCAAATCACTATTATTGTCACATCACATGTGCAGGTACACTGGTACAGTACATGCGAGTGAAATTCTTGTGTGCGAGCTTCACAAGCAACAGAGTTGTGCAAAAATACAATAACATAAAACAAGCAAAATATAAGAATGGCTAAATCTGAGACTAATAAATATATGTACAATATATAATAGTATATGCGTTTCTGGATGTGTATACTAAATATGTTTTTCTACGTGTGTGTGTGTGTGTGTATACAAATTTACAAATTAAATAGAGTAAGCAATAAAATATATAAATATTCATCAGGTCCCAATCAGCCCAAATATCAAAGAGAAATTAAAAATGTATGCCGTGGAAGAGTTCGGGTCTTAGGAGGTTAAAGTCCTCATCATTACAGGTATTGAATTTGTCTGGGAGAAAGACTGAAAGCCAAAGTCTGACATCGACATGTTATATATCAGAAAGACTGAATGGAGTCAGAATAAGACTCTTTCCCTTCGTTTGGTTACGTTTTTTTATTGGTTTTCCAGCACTCGATGAATTCCAAGAAGCTTTTGTCCTCATTCGTAATGTCATTTGAACTTTGGTTACCTCATGAACTAAGAAAGACGTTTGGCTATTTTTATTTTTTTGCTTAAAACTTCAACAAGTTCAACAGCTAGATGATAACACTGCCTACTGTTTGTTTGCTGCTGAGTAGTAATAGTCTGCATTTGGAGATTGCTGCTATGAATAATAACGCCTCTTGGCCATCGCGCTCTGAGACTGGTTCTTCCTGTTCAAAGGGAGTTTTTGCTTCCCGCTGTCGCCAAAGTGCTTTCTCGTAGGTTAACTGATTGTTGGGGGTTTCTCTGTTTTCTCTGTATTACTATAAGATCTTTACCTTCCAATATAAAGTGCCTTTTGGCAACTATTGTTCTGACTTGGCACTACAGAAATAAAACTGAACTGAACTGAATTAGAATATGAGTTGTACATGTAGCACTGGGGAGTTTCATGTGAATATGATTGTATAATGTTTCTTTCAAAATGTACCTGTCGCTTCAGTTTAGTTCTAAAAAAAACCCAAATAGCTTTGTCAAAACGTGTTGGTTTAATCACACAAACTCACTGTATGTTAATAAATGTGAATAATCTGAGAGCAGCTGCTGGGATTCATTTCTCTTCAAACATCTGCTTTTTCCAGAAGTGTCTGCAGGCTGTTCTCCATTTTTTTTTCCCTCTTTGTCCTTTTTTTATCTGTATATATATATATATATATATATTACCATTCCACTCTTCAGTCTCCCCAGAGCATGACTCCGCCATCTGAAAAAGTTAAATATATAACTGAAATTAACATTAGGAAAAGAAAAAATGCTAATACATGTCATTTTCAGACAGCTGGAATTAACATAATTTCACTCTGAGTAGGAAGCTGATTGAGAGTCCAGCTGGATTCAGCCTGCTTTGCTCTGTTTTCCATGTCATGGAGTGCAGAGATGATGCCATCTCTAGCCGTTGTGAGGTTTTCATCAAAGTCCATGAGGTTGAAGGATTTTGAGTGGTTAAGAAATTTTTTGTAAAAGTCTTTCACCATGTTCCAGGCCACCAATGTGCAGCCCCGGTCGAAGTAAGCCCGTGTGAAAGATGCAGCCAGGGAGAAGCAAGCAATTGCTGCGTCAGCCAGCAGTTTACAGATGTGAGCAGCAGCTTTTTAGGCCCTGCTCTTTAGAAACACAGTCAAACTGTGTCATGGTCCTGGGTCATGTGACCCAGTATTCTGAGTTCTTGATGTTTTTGTTATTCCTTTCAGTCTAGTTTCATTTCAGTTTATCTAGTTACATTCTGTCATGCCTAGGTTACAGTTTTAATTCATGATTTATCAAGCTCCCCATTTGTCTCATCCCTGTGTGAAGTTTTCTGTGTTAAGTCTTTGTGTGTTTATCATGTTTCATGTCCAAGTTTTCTTTGTCTAGTTCGAGTCATGTCTAGGTCTCGTTATGTTTCCCGTTTTATTTTGAAGGATCCTTGTGTTTTTTGTTTATTGTATTTAGCTTCACATCCCCTCTCCTGTCATTATGTTAATTGTTGTCAGCTGTTTTCCCTATGTGATTCCGCTTCCCCTGATGGTTTGTTATGTGTACTTAATCCGTGTGTTTCTGCTCAGTCGGTGTCAGATCGTCTGTTAACCTCACCACAGTTTTCATAGGTTTACTCCATTGTTTCTCTGTGTTTTCTAGTTTACTCAGTGTTCATAGTTTGTCATAGTTTTTCACTGAGTGTCACAGCCCTTTTGTTAACAGTGTTCATAGCCTCCTTACTTTCCCTAGTTTCACGTTTTTTTTCTGCAATCAGCCACAATAAAGGCTCGCTTTATTTTTGAAACTACGTTTTGTCTCCACCGTGTTTGCATCTGGGTCTACCTCTTTCCTCACACCGGCGCACCCCGCCGTTACAAACTGGAGCTCTTCTTTGTGGCCTGAGGATGTGAGGGTGTGACTTCCACAAGTGAGTCATCCAGAAAGAGGAACTCAAGAGCAGTATTTACCACCAAGCTGTGGTGGTCAGCTGCAACTTGATGAAAAGCATCCGTTTTGAGCGCTTGCTTGTGTGAGAGCTTGTAAGAGCTGAGCAGCTTGTTGGACAGGTGTGTGAGGAAGGTCCATCAAACCTTAGGGCAGGGAGAGCTCAGTAGGTAGAGTGGTTGCCCCATGATTGGAAGGTTGGGGGTTCAAATCCATTGAGCGCCTACCCTGAGGTACCCCTGAGCAAGGTACCGTCCCTACACACTGCTCCCCAGGTGCTGCACTGGTGGCTGCCCAATGGAGAGGAGGGACTAACACATACACATTACCTGCTCTGCTTTAGGTTGGAAGGGACACATTTGAAGACCCTCCACAGCGACCTTTATGTAGCAGGTAGAGGAGAAGTGTGAAGGACTGTGTTAAGGATAATTACTGGTTCATTTCAACCTTGTGTATTTTCTATTAATGTAGCTGCTTTGTATCTACGAGTCATGCCAACTCCACACTCTCCGGCTCTCGTGTAGAGATTCAAGGCAGACAGCGCTTACCTCTTTTAGGACAAAAAAGCTGAAACTGCCTGAGGCTTTTTTTCAAACAGAGCTTGTGCATTAAAAAACACGGTCAAGGTGACATCAGCCATTGTTTTCTGGTTAGAGATCAGCTTGCTTTAAAAGTTTACCTAAACCACTGCATGTATGTGCCAACCACATGATATATTTACTGAGATTAGCGGCTGAGACTATAAACCCACAATAAAAGTGTTTATCGAGGTCACAAATCAAAGGAGCATTTGGACGTTGTCCCATAGACCAACTGGACTTCTTTTATAAACCATTAAAAGCAATCCAGGTTTAAGTCCCACATGGGCTTCATTGTTCAGACCCAGTCTTTTATATTCAGTCTGTGGAGCCATATCAATAGGCAATAACCCAGACTGCAACCAAACCAATTCTACGTTAAATTCTTTACTCATGAAACACCACATTAGATCGTTACCTCTCTTCTGAACAGCTTTGTGAGACATTTCTGTTCTTGAAATTCCTCCTGGAGCTCTTCTGAGTCTCCATCTGAGTGAGACAGAGTTGCTGTGCAGAGGTCCACGCCTGTGCAACAGGCAGGACACCGTCTTTACATTTCTGCAATTCTCAAATATCTGTCAAGCACTATAATAATAATAATAATAATAATACATTTTATTTGAGGGCGCCTTTCAGAAACCCAAGGTCACCTTACAAAAAACACAATTAATAAAAGGAACAGTAGTCATAAAATACATAAAATAAGTTAAAATTACAAAACAGAGCGTGACAACAGATAAAATCAGCATTAAAGCGAATAAGTCAGTTTAAACAGATGTGTTTTGAGCTGTGTCTTAAATACGGAAAGGGTGTCAATATTTCTTAGTGCAGGAGGAAGAGAGTTCAGAGCCGAGGAGCAGAGCGACTGAAAGCTCTGTTCCCCATAGTGATGAGGTGTGAGGACGGAACGGTAAGATGAGTAGCAGATGATGATCTGAGAGGGTGGGAAACAGTGGTGATATGGAGCAGGTCACACAAATATGAAGGAGCAGATTTATGGATACACTTGAACGTGAGAAGTAAGATTTTAAAGTTTATCCTGGCTTCTATTGGCAACCAGTGAAGCTGCTGAAGAACTGGGGTAATATGAGCACTTAACGGAGTACGGGTTATGATCCGAGCTGCAGAGTTTTGAAGGAGTTGGAGTTTATGAAGGGACCTTTTAGGGAGACCAAATAGGAGGGAATTACAGTAATCAATACGGGATGTAATAAGACTATGGACAAGGATGGCAGCAGCATGGGGAGTAAGGAAGGGGCGGAGTCGGTTAATATTACGTAAATGGAAATAAGCAGACCGGGTTATGTAATTAATGTGAGACTGGAATGAAAGAGTATTATCAAGTATGACACCCAAACTCTTAACCTGAGGGGAGGGAAGGGTGGGAGAATTTTCAATGTTAATGGAAAAGCTGTCTGATTTGGTTAAGATAGATGGTGTGCCAACAAGTAAAACTTCAGTTTTATTACTGTTGAGTTTGAGGAAATTGGAGGAGAACCAGGATCTAATCTCAATAAGACAGTCTGAGAGGGAGGTAGGTGGGAGGGATGAATTGGGTTTAGAAGAAAGGTAGAGCTGGGTGTCATCGGCATAACAGTGAAAGTTTATATTATATTTTCGGAATATATAACCAAGAGGAAGCATATAAATAATGAATAAATGCGAATGCACAATAAGGTTAGGTGAGATGGTGCCATTCTATCAACATTAAATCCTTTGTATGTGTCTTCTCTCTAAGCTACCGCTACTGCTTTAATGAATTGTTAATGTACTGATGCATTACAGAACAGCTATAAATTGCTCACAAGTGCTAGTTGTAGGTTAAAAACCCTCCTTCACTTCAAGAGAGACTGACAGTGTTATTCCAAAAGCATTAAAAAAAGATCTTGGTTTATTGACTCTGGGTACACAGCACTCCATCAGCTCCATCTGTTGTCTACATTCTCCCAAATAAGCACTCTCCAAATAATAACAGGTGTGTTTTCTGATGAGAAACAATGTTTAAAGAGAGGTTAAAGACAAAGACTTTACCTGATACAAAGACAAAGTTACAGCAGTTTGAGTGAAGGACGTGTACTTTCAGGTTATATCAGAGCGGTCTGTTCAATAAGAAACAGTATCTGATCTTGCGTGTCTTGATGTGTGTGTATTTGTGTATGTGTGTGGAATATGCAGCAGATCACATGATTCTGGAACTTGACATGAAACCAAATAAAAGTCTAAATGGAATCAAAGTTCCAAAAATAAACAAAAACAAAACAAGAAACCCCCCAAAAAACCCAACAACAGTAACAAGTCTTGTTGTCACATGAAACGCCCGTGGGCATTAATTTAAACTGTTGTTTTTGCAGTATTTTTGTGAAGCAATTAAAGTTTCATGTTGTGCTCCACAAACTCGCACTTCTGCTTGATAACCAGTAGTCTGTAGCAGAGAGCCTTTTATTTGTGGCTGCATTATTGCTCATGACTCTTCCATGATTGTTTACTTTAAAAGAACACGCCACTAATTTAAATCATTCAAATCTGTTAGCTTGTCATCTACAGTTTGAAAAGGATGAAAGAGAAGAAGCAACCGAAGAGCTTTATACAAAGTAACTCTTTATTGATTTTTTTTGTTTAGTTGTTTATTATTTAGCTTGTTTTTGTATTTTGAACAGCAGTGTAGTGAAAGTGTGGACATACGACGATAGTAATAAACTGCTGCACTAATCCCCTAATTACATTATGTCACATAGCCTCGAGTTAACATGTACTTGTGTTGTTTAATATCTAATTTTTTAGTCTTCTGATTTGTGAGTGATCAGCTTTCTTTTTTTGTGAAATATGGCCTCTGGTTTACTGTGCCTCATGCTGATCTGATTGTGTTGCCTGGATAATCAATGATATGCCATGACACACTGGAATAGGGTAAAGGAAGGAAGTCTAAGCTCATGTGATCATGTTCATATTGAGGGCAGCATTGGTTCCTAATACAGCTGCTTAACTTCAAGTGAAAATAAACTGTTTAGGTAACTAGCTTCCGCTGTTTTACTAGACATGCTTTCACCTCCAGTAGTATTCTACTGATCGCAGCGATTATTGTGGTGCCAACCAACTTCCCAAATGCAGCAACAGAATTGCAAAACTCCTCAGTGCAAACCTAATAAACTCACTAAAAGATAGATAACACAGATTGATGAAAAGATAAACAGTCGCGTTGTTTATTTATTTATGTAGAAATAAATAAATTCACAAAAACTAACCCAAAAAGTTAAAATGGTAGAAAAACTATGACTCATCTTCCTCATTTTAATGAAATTGAGTAAAAGTGGAGATACAGCCCTTTCTTGTGTCAAGTATGCTATGATAAAAGCTTTCCGGTTAAGCTTGTCAAAGTAAAACACAAAAGTGCCCACGTGCACATACACCAGGTTTCTGTGGCGAAACAAAGCATCTGAAAACATGCACAGGATGACGTCAGCTACTCGTGTGAGTCAAAAGCTCAGGTTTCAGATTGTTTAGTTTCAGTCATTTTGTGTCTTTGGGGATATCCCGAATCTAGTCATCTCTAGGGACGGATTGTGGGTGTGAGCACAACCCCCCCGCCCAGCTGGCTTAAAGGTAGGTGGGGAGGCTTGTTTCACAATGAGTCCCCCAAAGTTTATTCTGTTCATCTGGACGTACCGTCTTCAGTGGAAGAAACGCTTCGTCGCTCATCCAAGTGACTTCTTCAATCTCAGCTGACTGCAGGTCTCCCCATTCTTATAAACAGTCAAGGTTTACTTACCTGCATGATTGAGCATACATCAAGACGTTTCACAATGAGAATAAATCAGTCCAAACATAAAAAATAATAATTGTTTCACTTTTAATGATTTGAACTAAATTAATGATGAACAAACTCTTATTTTCATCGTTTCAAAAAAAAAAACCAAAAACTGAATTTTGTTTTCTTGTGCAGTGCCCCTTATTTTCTCGGTTTGTCTCATTTGTGTGTTTATTTACCTGCATGGCATATAACTAATATATGTACACACACGTTGCTCAATTACAGAAAAAAAACGTGGTGAGGTTTGTGCTTTTATTTTAAAGGGAAACTTAGCCAACTTCCGCTTTCCGCTGCCTCGCTCTTCCTACTTGACAGCCTTGTAACGAGTTTCTGAGACAGCGTGCAGGCTGGCAGGCACACTGGAGGAGCAGAGCGCTGAGGGGCGTCCTGACAGCAGCAGTGGTAGCGGCGGTACCAACGGTGGGAGGAAAACAACCTGTTCTCCAAGTTCTCCACAGTTTCACTCCGCCTCTCTACAGCCCTAAAAACCAAACTCCAGTTCCATTAAAAAGTTTGCGCTTTCCTCTGAGGGTGGTGGAGATCATCATCATCGTCGTGTGGCTTCTTCAGTGAGCAGTGGTCATGTCGGGATCGCACTGCAAAAGTTTGTACCCCTTCAGCGGGGAGCAGCACCAGCAGGGACTGAGCTTCGAGGCAGGGGAGATTATTAAGGTGGTCCAGGCTCTGCCTGGAGGCTGGTGGGAGGGAGAGAAGGATGGAGCCAGGGGATGGTTCCCCTCCAGTTACGTCCAGGTCCTGGAGGTAAGGCTGCAGAATCGATTGTTTTGACTTTTTAGGACTGCATTGGATGAAAATGTGCTTGAGTAAATTGAACTTATTTGGCTTTAATTTTGATGAAAACAAGCAGAAAAGTGTATTTTTAATGCCTCTGTGACTCTTGACACACACACAGTAACAGCTTGGTTTGAACCACAGATGCACACTTGAAGATAAAGACAGCATTGAATGATGCTCTAACAAATAGTTTTCCCGTGCTGCGCTTATCAGATTAACTCAGACCTTCCCAGCAGTCACCTCTCCGCCTGGCTGAGCGGCTGCGCACTTCCTCATTCCATACGCATTCCAATGAAGCGCTCAGGTCTCCTCTCTGTGCGCCTGACTGCTCTTCATGGTCAAAACCTTTCAGTCCTCGCCCTATCTATCCCCTCTGTGGGTTTAGCCACACTGCTGCTACAAGTCTCACTAGATCTCCTACCTTAACATCGGCATGTATGGCTCTGAGAGGAGTAGTCAGTTTGTGACACCACCCTGTGTTCTGAGAGTTGGTTACAATGTTGGGCACTAAGCCCAGCATTCTCAGCGATGGCATTTTTATCTTATCTAGATAGCATATGCAGAAACTTGATTAGTGACAGCTGAATGATGCTGATGAAAAAAGAGCCATTTGCAGGTGTAAAACAAAAGACCGTTCAAGCACAGCATCTCTTATCTGGTCCCAGACCAGTTTAGGGACAGAGCTGATGGGTGGGGCAGTCGGGCGGTGCAGGTTGGAGAGTTTCATCAAGCAAACCACAGTGAGCTCTAAAGGTGCAACATGTTGGAAATGAAATGGCAGAAGGGTCTTTCTGCTTAATAATAGGGTGATGTTCACATGTTAGTGTTTTAATCATGACAGAGTTTCAGTATGATATGCTTCCAAATAACTTTAATGAATCATGACACTGAAAGGTGTGAAAAGTTGCCTTTTATAATGAGTAAAGGCAGAAGTCAGAACTACACCATACACTCCCATGTTACACTGCTAACACAAACCCCCTTTGGGGTCGTGTCAGGGAGGGGATCCGATGTAAAACTGGTCAATCAAACAGCAGCAAAAATAGCTTTTTAAAAAGATCTCTATGGACAGTTTCCCTCATCATAGTCAGTGCGTGATGGGTAGTTTGTTTTTAAATCTAAAATATCCACATGTGCACTGGTAAGACCTAAGTGTAGGGACGTTGCTGCTTTGACTGATGCATGGACAGAGGTAGCTAAAGCTCCCTCGCAGACTGATCAGCACCTGAGCCCAGATTACTGTAAGAAGTTTGAATACTGAAATAACTCGAAATGATTCACCGCGGCATGTGCATGTGTGTACATACATGTGTGTGTCATCTAGGAAAAATGTGGTCCTGGAAAGAAGTACCACAAACATAGTTTTGTGTGCTCTGGCAGGTGTCTGTTTGTCTGACTGTCTGCCGGTCCACGGGCAGATTGTGTCAGCTTTGTTTGAGATGTAATTACAAAACCTCACAGGTGTGTAGTAGAAGGCTGCATTCCACAAGGATGTGTGACTCCTTTTTGTGTCTTTGACATTGAAGACTTTTCATCTCATTTTGATTTTATGTGTTTTTGTATCTTTAGGTGTTTTTTGTTGTCTTTGAAGTAACATTTTTCTGATTTTTCTGATCATTGTTTCTCTGGACTTATTTTATCCCTTTTTTTGTTTTTTGGTTGTTTTGTGTCTCTTTGTGTCTTTTTGGTGATTTTGTCCCATCCTGTAGTTATTGTGTCTTGTATTTTTAGGATTATTTTGCATGACTTTGTAGTCATCTTCATGGCTTCAAACCTTTTGTTTCATCATGATAACACAGCAGTCCTTTTAAGCATAGTGCAAACTCTACATGTCAGTAGCACAATAAAACAAACATTTGCTGGTTTCTTACTGGTATAATCTTCATTGTTGCTGTTATTCTGTGGATGAAGGATGAAATCCAGTTGCATCAGAGCTAGACTGAATGCACTACGATATGTTATAGGCCAGAAATCACCTTTGAAATGCTCTTAAAAACTCTGATTAGGTGCAGTCCTCATGGTAAGAATACTAAAAAGATGACAGAATATATAATTTTGTAGAAGCGGCCAGTCTTCCCCTGCTGGGTGCACTGGCACTTTCTGTAAATCTCTGATGCAATGTGAGGAAAGAGCTCGCCCCTTAAACACGGGTGCATTTGGAAACAATAGCTTGCTTATCTGAAACAAGGTGTGACTCATCACACAAATAAAAATTCTCCCCAGTTTATTGTGAACCCACAGATCTCTGCGGTCTGCAGATCATGTTTGATATATTCAATGTTGTGGGTACAACCGCCAGAAGTAACCGCTTACCCACAGTTCCTGTCTGCACCGGAGTGGAATCTTCTAAAAATAACCTCACACATCAGAGAAATGACACAGGAGTAAAGTGAGGAAAGTCACTCATCAGTTAGCTTTGCTGGTTCAGTATTGAGCTGGTGAGGTGTTTTTCCCCCTGTTCTCTAACAGCATGAGTCAGTCTGTTTTCCCCAACAGGCCAATGACGTACACTGGGTTATGTTAATTAGTGATTCTAAAGCCGACCATAGGTATGAATATGAATGAGAATATCAATAGTTGTATGTAATATATCTTAGTTCTGCAACAGATTAGCAGCCTGTCCAGAGTGTGCTCTCCCTCTTGCCGTATATCAGCTAGGATGAGCTCTGTGATTAGCAGAAAATGGGTAGAAACAGTTAACTTTGAGTGAACTAACAGTTAGTTGACAATATGAACTAAAACTAGCATCAGCAGCATTTTTTTTCCAGCATCAACAAAAGGTGCAGGTTCTCCCCAAATTAGTTTACTTGTCCAACTATGATTGTAGGGGGATAGTCATAGTGAGATTAACCCAAAAGTTAGCAAAAGTACCAGTTCCATGAGTGAGGTAGAAACAGAAGTCGAAGTGGCCACAACCCTATAAAATACATTTTAACTTTAAAATTCAAAAGGGTGATATGTGTATATATGACAGCTGGGATAGGCTCCAGCACCCCCGCGACCCTGAAAAGGATAAGCGGAAGCGAATGGATGGATGGATGGATATATGTATATTTTTAAACTGCCATATACACTTAAGGTGATAGTAAACATATAAACCAAAAAAGGTTTTGCACTAAACATTCTTTTCAATGGTGTAAAGATTGTCATTTTAACATAGGAGTCTATGATCATTGGCTCTCTTTTAGATTTCTGCCTCAAGTGGCCATTAGATTAACTGCAGTTTTTTTTACTCCTACATTTGCTTCATTTTTCAGCTCTGAGTTTACAGCTACGCCTCATTAACTCAACCGGTGCTGTTTGCATTTTGTGAAACTGGTGTCATTAAAAGTTGCCCAATTAGTTATTGGAAGTAACAGTTTGCAATGCACCCATGCATGCACAGACATCATTGCTGGGTTTATCTTGTGTGAAAGAAATGTTAAACAGGTAATTACTCTCAGATAAGATTTAAATTGTTTCCCATATTTCCTCAGAGTTTAAAATTCAGAGCAGAAAAGCAGCTAAGATATCAGTGATTAAAGAAAAGATTTAATCCCCCACCACCTCTTTCCACCCCTGTAATGTTAATCCTGTCCTAATGAGCTTAATGCAATATTAGGTTAAAGAAAACAGAAACTAAGTATACCTCTGTCAACACAGACTCTACTACCAGGATTATAGTATTATAATCTGGAATGAAGGTTGACTTCCCACTACATGTAAGCTAAAGTACACATATTGAAACTTGAGGTTTCACAGTCAGTGTGTCATCTGTGCTGTAGGTTGATCAGACATGTTTTGAAGGCTGTAAGATCGCACAATGAAATGACTAATGGTGAAACAAAAGCCACTTCTGTATTTTCCTTATTTAGTTAACGTATTCAAACCTCTGTCAAAAAAGAAAATCTGTTCTCTGGAGTAACTCCGCTCCCTAACTTTCAGAATCATAAGTGATCATAAATACAGGACATGCAGCTGGCACATTTAACAATGGAGCTGTGACCTGGCTCTGTTGTCATCTTCAGCATTGTCGCTTTGTTCTACAAACAGCGTCATTCTTCTGAGCATAATGAATCATTCGCATTGTAGTTCTGCTGTTTTTAACAGACCAACACTTGTTGCTGCTTCAAAGTTGGGCTAATATTCAAAACAACTGCCTGTTAAAGACCAAAAGCTGAACTCTTAGCAGTAAAACACATTTAATATTTGCTTGTGTTTATCTTACGCTGTGTTTTCAGGATTTATTTTCATCTGTTCTGTGTCACCGTACAACTTACGGTCTAATTTTAAATTTAATAACAATGGTTACTAAGGCATGGACCTTTTCTAGACTTCTTGTGAACATATCATTAGTTATTGTAACATTGTACTCCCCAACGTTATTGCAAGGATGTTGCGACATAACTATAACGTAGTCCGACTGAGTCAGAGACAAGCAGTCAGAAAATGATACATGTTATAAGGAAGCTGACAAGCTTTGCTCTTCTGGAATGTTGCTAACAATTAGAACCCAACTGATACAAATACTTCAAAAAGCCAATATTCTGATATATGGCCCTATTGACATATAAAACAAAAGCAGATTTCCCTAACATCTGTTTTGTGAAGATGGGATACAACGCACATCATGGTGAAATATACCAGGGTTTTGTAGCAAAGGAGAAATCACCTTGTTGGTGCAAAAATACTGGTTTATGGCCATCAGACTGTATTCGTTTTGGAGGCTTTTGTAGATTCAACCAAAGAAATGGGAACAAATCATGTCATTGCAACAGGCAGCGAGTAACAAAGTGTTTAAAGAGACCATTTTAAATTGGTTATGTTATGTGGTTCATTCATTGACCTCGGTGTTTCTATGCTTGACATATTCGTAGGTCAGTGTAAGTGGCTTAACAAAAACAACAGAAAAAATGGTCATGCCATTTTGTCTGTTGTTTTTGTGCAAAGAGGAGATCTTGAGAAAGCCTGGGGAACGATTGTTCAAGATCACTATAGAAAATTACAAGAAAGTCTGGCTGCCTGGAAGCAAAATATAAATCAATGGTGTGTGACTCAAGACTTTTGCACAATACTATAGCTGCCAGGTGATGTCACAATGATAAAATCAGGACTTAACCGCTATAAAGGAGCCACTTGGCAAAGGGTTGGAGGTGCCTGTTACCTTTTTAATGTAATGGCTGTATTACATATATAAATAAAATTGAATTAAAATGAGTTCAAATGTGTCCAACTGCTCCTAAAAGTGTTTCCCACATAGTTACTTATGTGTAAATATGAGAAACAAAGTCACGCTGTCATGTTTTTTTAAGATGACATCCTCCCACAGTTATCTTGCAAAATCAAGTTTTTACTTGATAAGAAATTAAAAATGCTGCTCCCAAAGACGCTGTGACTAAAAACAGTCATATGACACATTACATCACTGTTTGGCTCCTTAATGTCCAACTATTAAAGAGGAAATGAAGGAGCAGGTCGTTAAAGAAGTGATTGACTTTTTTCTGTTAGGAGTTCGTGCATGGTTCGTGAATGACATCACTGCATAGAGTTTAGATGTGAGGACTTTTGTCAGCAAGTGAATACCATCCTTCCGTCTTTTTAGAAGTTCCTTTCATTCGTTAGCACATTTCCATCTCTATTCTCAATCACCCCAACCCGCTGCACATCCTTTCCAGCTTGATCTCCCTGCCTAGCCAGTCAGTGCAAGTTCTTTCCCTTCCTTTCTGTCCGGCCTCACACACACTTCAGTAAAAGCCTTTTCTGCCTTTGCAGTACCCCTAACCTCCCAGTACTCCTGTCTACTTCTTCATCTCTCTGACTTTCCTACTTTGTTAACCTCTTCTTTTGAATGCTTTCCTGTACTTCCCCTTGTGTCGCTTTGTCCATGTTCCTCTCTCCAGAGGATACACCAAAAACCACCTTGGCGGTGTTCCTCACTATTCCGCCTGTCCTTTCCCAGTCAACTGGCAACTCTTCCCTGGCATCCAGAGTCTGTCTCCTGAACTCTGCGCAACAGTCTTCAACTTCTTTTAATCCTCACCTTTGCTTTCACTTGCTTCCTCTTCTTAATTTCCAAAGTCATCCTATAGGCTAGCATTCATTCTCACCTGCTACATTCTCTCCTGACACCATATTCACATATGAATTTACTTAATAATTGGGTTATGATGAACTGACAGGCTTTTTTTTTGCCAATTCACACACTGGTTGAATTTGTTTATGCAAATAAGATGGCCGGTTAACTGATAACAGAATAATTTGTAGTTGCAGTCCTCAGGCCGTGCTGAGGTGACCCTTCTGAAATGGGTTTAATCCACTGAATTGTTGACACAGTGGGTTATAGCCCTTAACAACTGGGCAGAGGGTACTTATATGCTCTCGTTACTCTGGGGCTATATATGACATTTCCATAACAAATCAGGGCTCCCCGTGAAGTGTTACACTATCAACATGGGCACTTAACATGTAACCAAAGCCTTGCAGCTGGGGGCTGCCTGGGGCCATCTGGAGGGAGACTCCCCACCCCCTCAATTCCTTCATATAGATAAAATATTTTTAGTGTAGGTTTCCCAGTAACTTATGGTTAAGTGCGAGTTTTCTTCCATGGAAAATGATGTAATTCTAATTTTCCTATATTTTAATATCAGTATATTGTTTTTCCTCCAGCTTAAATGCTTTATTATTAAGTCTTCATGTAGCCAGGGGAACTACTGTAAGCAATTTGGAACAAGCTGAAAATGGTGGAGAACCACTTTGTCTACTTAATGCTTGTCCCAGTAGAGAGTCAGCTGTGTTTATTGTGAAACTGGAGCGCTGAGAGCTATTTAGGGGGCTTCTAGTAGAGGTTTTAGGACGGTGATTTAGGCTGGCATAATCCGTGGTGTGGAATGCCGGGGGTCAGACGACTGCTGGCGAGTCTTCAGCGCACAGCCAGGTGTTTCCCCTGCGCGCTGGAAAAGTAACACCACCGCTCCTGTGCTGATGTCATTCTGAAATATAGTCACTTGTTGTCACGGAAAGCAGTTTGTGGAAATATCAGCTGGATAACTGTGAAGCACCCACCTTCACAACCACACCTTATCAATCACAATCTGTTGTTTGTTTTGACACTGAAGATGAGCTGTGTTGTTTTTATATATCTCCTTGCAGAAATAATAACTCGGTGCATTGGAACAGACGAAGCTGAATATACAGCTTTCATTTCTATCGTTCTGCTGAACTCACGTGCAGCTATTTTAAATTGTAGCATGAGACACATTAGCTCGGTTAAAGTGCAATCATAGTTACTTTCACTTAGGCCTAATTCAGCCAAAATGTGTTGACACATTACTCCGTAATAGTGCGTAAATCTGTGTGCTGGGAAAACTCAAAATGAATGAACATATTAAACTGTTGTTTAAATCTGACTCTCACTCATGTGTACAGCTTCTTTGGACTGAGCTCGGCTGAGGGTTGTGCTGTGAAGAGTATTTGCAAGTAGGGCTGCTCAATTAATCGAATTTTAATCACGATTACGATCTGGGCTTTCAACGATTATTAAAAATGACTGAGCCGATTATTAGCCCCTCCCTCGTGCTTTACTCTCGCGCTGCTCCGTGTGGCAAATCGAGCGCACCTCTCTGCATTTCGAACACGTGTCACAACAATTAAGAGCAGCGGTCCCCAACCTTTTTTGTGCCACGGACCGGTTTATGCCCGACAATATTTTCACGGACCGGCCTTTAAGGTGTCGCGGATAAATACAACAAAATAAAACTAGTACTGGTACCGAAAAAAAGAAAATTTATTCATAACACACGTGAAAAGACCCAGGAAAACCGAGTAAACGATAAAAACGATAACAAAATAACGCTGAAAACCGATAAAACCCTGAAAACTATACATTTCACACCTGAGCCTCAACTCTCGCGGCCCGGTACCAAACGACTCACGGACCGGTACCGGTCTGAGGCCCAGGGGTTGGTGACCGCTGATTAAGAGGACCGGAGGGAAGCTCGGAAAGCTAAGCAGAAGTTATTTGGAGAGGAGAGTGACTGCTGTTGGTTGAAAAGAGAGGTAAAAAAAACTTAAGTGGTGTGGAAACATTATGGGTTCGCGGAGTCAGACGTGGATCAAGTAGACACAGTGTGTAAACTTTGCTACAGTGTCGTAGCTGCACCACAGAGCAACACTGCAAAGTTCACTAAACATAGATGTTTACATTTTTCATTTATTTTTTATATTGCAAACATTTGCACTGTTATCAGTATTCGCACACTATTTTATATTATTTTTTGACAATCTTTAAAGTCATTATTCAACACATTGTTATTGTTAAATAAATATCGTCAAATAATCGAGATCTCAATTTCAGTGTAAATAATCGTGATTATCATTTTTGCCATAATCGAGCAGCCCTATTTGCAAGCCCGCATTGTCTGAGCTACATGGAAGATGGATGGTGTTGGTAATAGTTTATGTATCGAGTGTTTTTGTTGCTGGGATTATAGACTTGTTTAGGGATGTAAATCATATGGTCATGTCAGGAAAGAAGGTGGACTCCCATGGGAACTCCCGGGATCTTTAAAATCTGTTACTGTGGACAAAGCAACCACCTGACCACCTGAGTGTTGTACAGCTCCATCTCCAGGCAAATGTTGCTAATAGGTATAACCATACCTCTAGAAACTTAATTAACTGTACTAAACCTAAAGGGTGGAGTCCCTTTTTGTAAGCTACAACTGTCTAGTTTCTGTGTGATGAGATTATACTGCTAAAATAATAACATAAATCTAACTTCCTTCCTTACTATGAGATTGTAATCACTGGAAGATGTGGGGGTGGTTGTCAGCTTGTTAGTTTCTAAAAGGTGTTGCAAGGGGATGTTTTGCCCTCTGTTCAACAGTGTAATAATAAACATGATGTCTACCCTTCAGGTCAGTGCTGAGACTCAAAGGCAATGTTTCTGTTACCTAAAGCCATAATCTTATTATTTTAGAGTGCATCCAAAGTTTATGATCACAGCTGAGAGTTGGAAAATGTGTTGATGCAATGATAGTCAGCTCCTTCTTCCACTCCTACTCTCTAGTGCAGGGGTGTCAAACTCCAGGCCTTGAGGGCCGGTGTGCTGCAGGTTTTAGATCTCACCCTGAGTCAACACACATGAATCAAATGATTAGTTCATTACCAGGCCTCTGGAGAACTTCAAGACATGTTGAGGAGGTCGTTTAGCCATTTGAATCAGCTGTGTTGGATCAAGGACACATCTAAAACCTGCAGGACATTGGCCCTTGAGGCCTGGAGTTTGACACCTGTGCTCTAGTGGATCAACTGTTTTGAAGAAATCCACCCATTTTGTAGGTATTATGGATTTTATTATGGACTGTGAGGTGGAGATCTTCACAGGACCAAAACAGTCTCTGAAAAAACACAAATCAACTGTAAATAGATTTATAGATCCCAAACACCGCAAGACCCAACCTGAGTAGACCAGAGAATAAGAGAATTTATCCAAAATGATGCTGACCTAGAAACCCAACCCAAACTCTGCTGGTATTTAGGTGTTGAACATGTTGAGACAACCCAGTTTAAACTAACTAGAATTTAGTCAATTTGGAATTGGGTAAGGTCGGAACAAGTCAGTTCAGGTGGGAAACAACAGATAAATTATAACATCTATAACGAAGTCTAGCAGTAGGTAATTCCCAACATGACACACACAGTCTTAACCAGGAGGATTAGGTGGGACAACCTGTACTAACTGGAACATTTATGACTCTTTTCCACCAGCACCTAGTGGGCTTGACTTTGCTCTGTTCTACTCTATTCAGTTTCAGTCGTTTTCCATTTCAGTTGAGCACCACCTCGCTGTGGGTGGGATCGTTATAGCAAGGCGCCCCGAAAGTCCCGTGACGTCTTTTGCATGTGGCACAAACACAGCACAATAATGGAGGCGATGTTTTGATACGTACTCAATCATCCAAGTAAGGAAATCCTAAAAAGTTTATGCCCTTCATCTGGACATAGAGTTTCAAAACGCAACGTCGAGATGATCAGCAGGGTTTTAATAGTTTTGCAATTTTCATTAGTTTTTATTTTTATTTAGTTTTGACTTCAGATTTTCAATTTTATATCAGTTTTAATTAGTTTTTACCAATTGTTTGCTAGTTTAGTTTAGTTTTTATTTTTTTGAAAATCCTTAGTTTCAGTTTAGTTTTGATTAGTTTCAGTTATAGTTTTAGTTGTGTTTGCAATAATTAAGTGTAACAAAATCCCAGTTTCATCATATCAGTCATTCTGCTCATCCTTGGGTATGTTGCTATTCCAGCTACCATACTGCACCCTGGACAGGTCGCCTGTCTGTCTGTCGGCTAACACGCAGAGACAGACGACTCACATTCCCACCTATGGGTTCTTTAAATAAATAAATAAAGGCAGATGAACAACCATTGATACCAGGCAACTATAAAACGTATATCTTGGCCCCAATGAGACTATTAACTCTTGCAGCACCGGGTGTTTGTAATTTTGGTTCAAGTGAATTGATAAACTTTTTGAAGGTAATTGACTCACACAGTTGTGTAGATATCCCCGTCCTGTTGTCTCGGGATGCATCACGCTGCCTTGCCTGGGGTTAGCTTCTGTTTTAGGTAAGCTAGGTTAGCCTTCTTGTGTGAGCTTTTCAAGTGCACTTTAAGGTTTGTGGGATTTTTTTTCCCTTTAGAAATGTCCCTCATAATTTGTCTGTTTCCACTACAAGACACTTGCTTTATCCAAAACACAGTCATATTCAAAGTAATCCCAAATTGGACTCTGGCGCTTTCTTCCGACTTTTTCTAACATGATTCTGCGCGTGGACGGAGCAGCGACACAGACGACTCGACTAACGTGCTGCCACCTGCTGGCATAATGAGACAGCAAGAAAAAAATCTGGAAACTAAACTTCATTTTCACCCTTGACTATTGTATGACACGCACACATCAATGAAAACTAAACACATTTTTGCTATAAATTCAGTTAATTTTAGTTCGTTTTGTGAACACTCATTATAGTTTTAGTTTTCCTTTTTTTGTTTTTATTTTTATTTCCGTTAACGAAAATGTTTTTTCACTTCTAGTTTTCGTTATTTCGTTAGTTTTCGTTAACGATAATAACCTTGATGATCAGAATCAACTTTTTGGGAATGGAGGCGAAGGTATAACTGCTATAGATATAGGTCTATAGATCTGTGTCAGACTCTAGGTAAAAGACGAGAGCCAGAGACCACACTGTTGGTTTCCTTCATTGGTTTGATTCTTGTTAAGAACTCAGGCTCATGATTCATCCAGTGTCATGACTTCCTGGCCAATCAGTGGCATGCAGTCTGTTGGCGTTGCATTTGTGGCTCGATGTAGCTCGGGGTTGAGCATGTAGTGAAAAGTATCTGGTATCAGGTACTGCCACCTAATCGTAACCCTAAAAACCAAGTAGAGTAGACTCGAGCTGAGTGGGCTAGGTAGTTTTAGGATGGCACAGTAAAATCTAACGCCTCATTTCCTCTAGCGCCAACTATCAGCTGGTCACGGCGAGAACCGCATTCGTTTTCGTTGAGAGCTCAGTGAGTTTAGTACTCGAGTGGAAATTGGAATAGAGGATTGAGACCATATCCGATCTTGAGATAAGCAGGCTCGTGCAGATAAGCTCGGCACACTGGTGAGCACGTTCCTCCGCATGCAGAACATAGCATAGTAGGACATTATTTGTACGGGTGAAGTAGAAAAGTCACAGGGCATGTGAAATTCACATAAACTTGTAGAGGGCAAGATGTAACAGAACGGGCTTTGTTTGTTGTAGTGAAACACTCTCACACACACATATATGCATGTGCTCAACGATGAGGCATTGCACAGACAATGACAGTTTGTGGGAGCATATGCACAATATCTCTGTGTGACTGAGTGCATGTTTAAACAGGCATGTGAATCCCTCCTCCTCCCCGAGTGTCTGATGTGTCTCTAAATCTGGGAATGTGGCTTTGCTTTAGGCTCCCACATCTGCCCAAACCAAAACAATGTCTCCCAAGTAAAGATATGGTCCACAGACCCTGTCACTCCGTTTCCCTCTTCCCGGTCTCACTTGCCCCCCTCCCCCTTCAAGAACTGTTTAAGTCTTTCACTGCACCACCCCTCCTACATTTACTTTCGCTGTGTCTTGACACTTTTTTCTCCTTAGGTCTAGTAGGCGGCGGCCCAACACGCATGTGAGAAATTTCTCCCCCACTGAGCGAGCCCAGAGGGTGAGGAGGTCAGTGGTACAGTCTCCTCTGAGGCCCATTCATAACACCGATGATAAGATATGTTTTCAGTGGTTTGCATGTGAGTCTTAAAGTTTTTGTTTCACATCAGTTTTTGCCAGTTCCCAGTATAACTTTCGTCTTTACTGTTTCCTTTTCTTTTTCCCAAAAATGTTTAGTTTGTATTAGTTTCAGTCTTACTTTGTTTTGTGGATGTTATTTGTCAGCAGGGCTGCTCGCTCACTGAAATTGGGATCTCGATTATTTGACGATATTTATTTAACAATAACAATGTATTGAATAATGACTTTAAAGATTGTCAAAAAATAATATAAAATAGTGTGCGAATACTGATAACAGTGCAAATGTTTGCAATATAAAAAATAAATGAAAAATGTAAACATCTATGTTTAGTGAACTTTGCAGTGTTGCTCTGTGGTGCAGCTACGACACTGTAGCACAGTTTACACACTGTGTCTACTTGATCCACGTCTGACTCCGCCAACCCATAATGTTTCCACACCACTGAAGTTTTTTTTACCTCTCTTCAACCAACAGCAGTCACTCTCCTCTCCAAATAACTTCTGCTTAGCTTTCCGAGCTTCCTCTTAATCAGCGGTCCCCAACCCCCGGGCTTCGGACCGGTACCGGTCCGTGAGTCGTTTGGTACCGGGCCACGAGAGTTGAGGCTCAGGTGTGAAATGTATAGTTTTCAGGGTTTTTATCGGTTTTCAGCGTTATTTTGTTATCGTTTTTATCGTTTACTCGGTTTTCCTGGGTCTTTTCACGTGTGTTATGAATAAATCTTCTTTTTTTTGGTACCGGTACTAGTTTTATTTTGTTGTATTTATCCGCGACACCTTAAAGGCCGGTCCGTGAAAACATTGTCGGGCATAAACCGGTCCGTGGCGCAAAAAAGGTTGGAGACCGCTGTTCTTAATTGTTGTGACACATGTTCGAAATGCAGAGAGGTGCGCTCGATTTGCCACACGGAGCAGCGCGAGAGTAAAGCACGAGGGAGGGGCTAATAATCGGCTCAGTCATTTTTAATGATCGTTGAAAGCCCAGATCGTAATCGAGATTAAAATTCGATTAATTAAGCAGCCCTACTTGTCAGGGGAAAGAATATCATCTTTGTGACAGTTTCACATTTTGTGACCACACCTGGCTGGATCATCATCAGATCATTTGGTCCCGGGTGAAGGTGTTGATTGGGCGTCTGTTGTTCTTTTCACACAGACATCAGCGTCAGCATTTCATGTGTGAACCCAGGATGTGCAGACATGACAGTGTCGCCCTAGAAAGGGAAGGTGGAGGTATTTATGAGTGAATAATAGGAAACAGACACTTCCACTTGCTGTTACACCTTTGTTCCCATGCCTCTCTGACATGTAGCGTTAGGAGATGGAGTGAGCAGGGAAACAAGATCACAACGCTGCTGCATGCCTCGCTACGATTCTGCACAAACTCCAGACCAGAGATGGCCCCCACTCTCAGGCTGCATCTTAGAGTTTGTGTATGTGGCTCACTGGTGGCTGTTTACGACTCTGCTCCAGTGTGTGTACAGATGGAATTTGTTTGGTTTCTCCTCAAGACGTGCCCGACTGTATACAGCAGGAAACGACTAAACTACAGGCTGCGTTTTATTCTGTTTTTGAAGGTCTAATTAGAGTAAGGATCAGCATTCTTGTAACTTTGTTATTATCTTTGGTAATAACTGAAGCAGACATGTACCAACCTAACCAACAGATTACAAGCAGGGATGAATTAATACTTCATCATCATAGGTGGTAACCTTAATCCTAATCCTAGAAAGAAAATACAAACAAGACAGCACAAGCGAGAATAGCCCACAGACGTTGTTTGTGAGCTGAGGTGTCCGTAGGCTGTGCTTAGAACCACCACAGAAGCCTATTGGATCAATCTAATCATACTTAAAGTTGGGTTTTGTCTTAAATGACTCATATTCTGCTAACTCTATAGTTCTGATATTTTCACCTTACTAGTGAACTAGCTTTTCTTGATTCACAGATCGAGATAAACCTTATTTGCCTCACACTGGGCCTCGATGCAGCCTCTCCATTTACTGTCTATCTGAAACTGCTCGCTTTCCTCTCCCTTTAAGCCAGCTTTTTTCTGATTGGCACAAACAGGAAGGTTGAACAGCAAATGGGCAACGCTTAGGTGTCCATATAATGGTAAATGGACTGATTCTTATATAGCGCTTTTCTACTCTCAAAGCGCTGTATACAACGTGCCACATTCAGCCAATCCCACCCATTCTCCTAAGCACTGACTCTAAACTGAGTGCTTTTCTAACAACATTCACACTCTGATGGATGCATCGGAGAGCAACTTTGTTAGGGCGTTAGTATCTTTCCCAAGATACTAAAGGAGCCAGGGATTGAACCACCAACCTTCCGATCAGTAGGTGACCTGCTCTACCTCCTGAGCTACAGCCACAGTAGGAGTGGATATCTACTAGGGGTGGGGGAAAATCGATACTGTGTAGTATCGTGATATTTTGTTTGCTACTAATGTATCGATACAGGGACAGCAGAAATCGATATTTTGTTACAAAAAAGGTTTTTGTGCTCTGACTTCAGAGCATGTTGATCCTTTTTCTGAGCACGAATCCTGACATTCCTTCACTGTCCAAATGTGTTTAACTTTTTTTTTGCAGCAATAAACATGACAGTTTACTAATTTTAATTTAAGACATGTTTTATTTTAATTAAGTTTAAAACTTTTTTATTTAATGTAAAATTATATTTTGTTTTAATTTACTGTCAAATTCTTCAGTTGCTGAAGGGGCTGCATAGTTTTCATAAACTGCATAGTTCAGAATAGCTATAATTGTACCAGATGGTTGATTCAGTTAAGTTGGACTAGACTGTAATACAAACCGTTCAGTTTGTCAACAATAAAACTGAAATGAGAGAAAGACTGAGTGTGAGACTTTGATATTAGATAAAATGAATATTGATAAAGTTTACCTTTATGTACAGAATCTGAATATCGCAAAGTATTTTTAAAAATTGCAATAATATCGTATCGTGCGTTAAGTATTGTGATAATATCGTATCGTGGGATGTATGGTGATTCCCATTATTTCTTCCTGCCATTGTAGTCTTGTCACAGAAATGCAGAGCAGACTATACACTGCACGTATTCCGTGACTTGGTGTAGAAGTATGATTAACATGGATTTCATTTGTTAGAAATACCCATAATTCTTTGTATCAAGTCAGTACAGCTGAGCTGTTGCTGCCTGCACTTGTTGCTGCAAATCCACATGTTGCTGTGAGGGCCGGTACCTCCTGAAATTACAGCACCGACTCTGTGGTGCAATTTACAAAAACAAACAAACAAAAACAAATATTGAAATTCATATTGGCCGTCCTGTCGCTGGCCGCAGCGCCTAATCTGCCTCCTCAGTCTGTATCACGTGTAACTCTGTATGGAGTCATGCTTACATTTGCAAAACAGTTTCTTAATTCACAGACAGAGAACTACAACAGCAGGCTTTGGAAAACAGGAACAACTTTAAACAGCAACGTTTGTGTTAGCTTCTGCAAAGCCAATTTCAGATGATGTGTTCAGGTCATATGTTATTAATTTCAATTTCATCCACTTAATCTTCAACTCATCTATTTTCTTCTTTCTTCTTCTTTTGTGGCTACGAATGCAGTATTTACACAAAAGCCAATTCATTTTGTTTGTTACTGAGACTATTTCAATTCAGTTCAATTTTATTTATATAGCGCCAAATCACAACAAAAGTTGCCTCAAGGCGCTTCATAGATACAGAGAAAAACCCAACAATCATATGACCCCCTATGAGCAAGCACTTTGGCGACAGTGGGAAGGAAAAACTCCCTTTTAACAGGAAGAAACCTCCGGCAGACCCAGGCTCAGGGAGGGGCGGGGCCATCTGCTGCGACCGGTTGGGGTGAGAGAAGGAAGACAGGATAAAGACATGCTGTGGAAGAGAGACAGAGATTAATAACAGATATGATTCAATACAGAGAGGTCTGTTAATACATAGTGAGCGAGAAGGGTGACTGGAAAGGAAAAACTCAATGCATCATGGGAATCCCCCGGCAGCCTACATCTATTGCAGCATAACTAAGGGAGGATTCAGGGTCACCTGGTCCAGCCCTAACTATATGCTTTAGCAAAAAGGAAAGTTTGAAGCCTAATCTTAAAAGTAGAGATAGTGTCTGTCTCCCGAATCCAAAACAGAAAACAAGACTAAATCACACTCATTTTTGCAGGTGCTGGTTGTGTGTCCACAGTGGGCACAGAACAGGTGCTGTACCTTCACAGAGTGTGGTTAGCAAGCCTGTTCTGTGTGGACCTTTATAAATTCTGTTTCACTGAACTGTAGTTGGTTTAAAACACTTGCATCTACATCTTATGTAGGAGGCCTTCCAGATGAAGGGAATCTAAGTAAAAGTATGTGGGAAGAGGGTGTAGGGGATTGGAATTCAGCCTATATATAGCACCAGTTGTCCACTTACACACTTGCTGGATCATCTTTGAAATTACAGTAGTCAAGCTTTTCTCTCATGTTCCTCTAATAATCCAACCACATGTGATGTTTTTCACTCTTTCATAGCCTTTGCGTTTTGCCTGCTCCTTACCTGGTTTGCCTACCTGTGCATGACCGCTGCTCGTTTAGGAATGAAAAATATGGATTTCTCCTGGTTTCCTGTGTCTCAGTCCTCTCTCGCTGTAGTTTAGAGTTTCTGCCTTCAGGCTAAAAACACATCTCTGGAAGGCTTGTAGCTAGCTTGTGACAGACAGCTTGGAAATAAAGTTTTTTAAATGCAGTGTTCTTGGAGCATAATTCCCCCTCTTTGCCCTTATTTTCTCTACTGGTGCATTTATGTGGATGTGGAGCTGGAATCTATACATTTTGCATGAGATTGATTGGATGATTCAGCAGTAAAATTGTGTTCAGTGACATTTTTTTTGCAGCATTCGGTGTATCTATTAACTCCACTGTTCCATGTTTAATAAGATCCATTTGGTATTATCCACTGAAATCCCTGGATTGTCTTTGATTGTGCAAGGCTGTTTTCGGTGCTAAAACATTTGCGGTTGGATTAAAGAAAGAAAAGAAAAAAAAGGCAAATGTTCCTGACAGATCTGTGATTTTGCATGAACTCTCATGGGTTCATTGAAAATGAGCCGTCTACTACATTCTTGCTTTCTGATTCACAAGATAAAAAGTACTTAAGGTTTAGATTAGAAGAGCAGGGATCTGTAACTGATGGTCTGACCCCCACAGAGTCACGACATCATGGAGTCAGTCTGGGGTTACTTGAAGAGTCAGACGATACTCTCTTCAGATACTGAGTTGTTTATAGGCTTTCTACAAACTATTTGTTATATAATTGTTGAAAACATTTTACTTTTATTAGGATAAAACCTTTACGTGGAGGTACTCGACATAAATCGCTGAGCTGAGCTGCGTAAAACTGTGTCAAGGGGCTTTTTTAAATAGATGACCCCTGGTTTTGGAGTGTAGGCTCATCAATTACGGCTTGCATATGAAATATGAATACTTGACATTATCTCTGTTTCTGGATTCATCCTGCTGAAAGCCAAACAGCTGCTCTGACAAAGCCTCCTCTCAGACATCCATGTGCTTCCACAGGGATCACTAGAGGTCAGCGATGCAAGATCAAAAAAAACTAACTCTTTTTTTTCACACATCCTGTCACGAATCGGGAGAGACTGAGTCACTCGGACGTGTTTGATGACAGCTAAGCAGTAGTCCTGTCCAGTAATCTGTTGGAACTCTGGGCTGCGTGTCGGTCCTCCTCCACACAGCCAGTGTGTGGGTGACCAGCGTTTCTCAAACCATGTGATCCCGGCGAGTGACGGTTTCATCTGATGATTCGCCTTAGATGGACAGTCTGATGTCTGTGATGTCGGGATGCTAACCTGCCGAAAGCTTACAGATGGATTTGTCACTCAGACTGTTGCTCAATGATGGAAACAGCTCACAATCTGAATCATGTCTGATGTCAGTGGAAGGTTATTCTGCATTTTCAAGTTGCTCAAGTCAGCAAACAATTTTGACATCTTAGGGATTTTTAAAATAGCGTAGAAGTTGAAGTATACCTCATTTCCTCAAAAGTTAGATCATGAACAGAGTCTGAACTCCCTTTGAAAGGTTTCTAATATTCCCTTTAGTTCTCAGCTGAGACTGTTAAAGGGCGGAGGGTTAACTACCTCGTTTACTAGCCTGTTTTTCTCTTACTGACCTCAATGTGAGACAGCTATTTATTTAAAGGCATTTTCCAAGGGAATTTAACAAATTATTCTTGGTTTTCCAGGCAGGAAGCCAGTGTCCCTGAAATAGAGAGACCATGAGGTATTTTGTTTTCCATAATAAGAGATGCTGCCTGTGTTTGGGGATTTGTGGGAAATGTCTGTAATCGGGGCGAGAAAATGCTGGGATCGTTCATTGTAAAACAGCCGTAATCACAATTTCAGCTTTCACTCTTTGTACTTTTAAGCACATTAAACTTGTGTTATGCTTTAGATTTATGACGATAATTCAAACATTTCTATCCATCCATCCATTCGCTTCCACTTATCCTTTTCAGGGTCGCGGGGGGCGCTGGAGCCTATCCCAGCTGTCATAGGGCGAGAGGCAGGGTACACCCTGGACAGGTCGCCAGTCTGTCGCAGGGGCAACACACAGGGACAGAAAACCATTCACATTCACATTCATTCGCACATTCACACCTAGTGACAATTTGGATTATCCAATTAACCTATCCCCACAAGCTGCATGTCTTTGGACGGTGGGAGGAAGCCGGAGTACCCGGAGGGAACCAACGCAAACACGGGGAGAACATGCAAACTCCACACAGAAAGACCCCGGCCTGATGGTGGAATTGAACTCAGGACCTTCTTGCTGTGCGGCAACAGTGCTAACCACCGTGCTGCCCTTACACGGTGCAAACATTTCTACTCATATTTTATTAACAAAAAATTTAAGCCACTCAAGAACAGCACAACAAGTTGTAGACTAAGCTAAACTGCCCTTTTCTGTTGTATTGGTTTTACAAATACAGTCACACATTCAACAGACAAAACCTTCTTTGGGAGACTTCTAGTGACAAACCTTACTAATTGCTAACTAGTTGATAACTTAATCTGACAGCCACTTGGTGCTCGACAGAGTGGAGTGGGTGTATTGGTTGTTTGGTTTGTTTTTCCTGAACAAACACTTTCTTGTCCAAAAAGACTAGCTAAAGTTGCTACAGAACTGGGTAAAAAAAATCTTTTAGCTAGGAAAAAGAAATGCTCTAATAGCTGTATTAGCAAAAGACCTCAAACTCGTCAGACTATAGAGCAACTTCAGTTGGAATTCAGCGGCAAATATCGCGGTTTATCAACTAGAACTTCAACATCAATTTAAAAAATGCAGCATCACTCTGTGGCTTTGAAGCCTTGATGGATGAAATGTGGACAAAGGCTACGTTCACACTGCAGGTCTTAATGCTTAATTTTTTTGATCAAATTCGATTTTTTTGTCTGCTTGTTCACACTACAAATAAAATGTGACAGCAAACGCGCTCTAGTGTGAACCCTCAAAGCGGCCCGCAAGCGCAAAAGAAGACGTCAAACACAAAGCGCTCTGTTCAGACCCAGAACAAACAGTATTGTTTGACTGATGGCCTTAATATAAAGACTTGTTTCAGACTTTACGTTTCCCAATTTTTGCTTTAAGTTATAAAGTTATTTTGTTATTTACATATGGCCTAATAATGATTCTTATTGCTGTTTTAGAGGAGCGGTGCTTCAAAGGATAGTTGCAGATTTCTGCCAGAATCTGCAGATTATACAGTACAAATAAAATGTTCACGTTTCTCCAACGTTGTCTTCCCAACAGTTTCACTAACATCTACACTGGATGGCCTGGAAGCTTTCACGATGTCTTCTTGGCGCTGATAATTGGCGTCTGTCTTGTGTCAGTGATGTAAAAGACGGATTTAATTTGACATGACCGTTCAAACAGCAGTCGCTTTCTAAAACATCAGATATGTATCGGATTCAGTACCACATATGAAAGTGACCCAGGTCAGATTTGAAAATATCGGATTTGTGCTGTTCACACTGTCAGACCATGATCAGATATGGGTCGCATAGGCTCAAAAAAGTCGGATTTGATGCGCTTTCCCCTGCAGTGTGAACGTAGCCTAAGTGTAGTTGATAGTCCCAGTCTGTTGTAGCTGAAAGCTGTCAGATCAAATCACTGTCGTGTATGATATGTAAACATTTTAGTCATCAGATCCAGTTGCTGCCAGTTTTATCAGTTGTGTGTTAGTCAAGGTAAATAAACAACTTTATCAGAAGTTGGCTTCATTTTACAAACTCTAGGATCTACAGACATCAACCGTATACTCGCAGGTATGTTTGCAACTGATGCCGGTTTAGTACAAGAGCACACAAGGTTGTCATAATAGGATAATAGGTTGTCTAGAACTGGGATCCTCAGAGATACTGGTTTTTCAGCTTTAGTTCGTAGCAGAGACTGATCAGACGCCTGCTTTTCTGTTGAGTATGCTCTCTTCTTTCATTATCCAGTGCACTTTCCCAGACGGATGTAGAGTTTATGCAGACTTCCCGAAAACTGGTAATGGTTATTTCTCAACTTTGAGATAAGTCATCTTGGAAGACCCACGTGTGTTTGGTGTTTTGAACCTTTAGAAACTCATCTTGGTGTGTATTATGTTGTGGGTCTGCAGAATGTGCTTGTGCATGTTTTCTACTATGGAGCTCAGACTTCCAGAGCTCAGATTATCAGATTTTCCGCTCCGCCTGGACAGCCAAAGTCTTAAGACTTGTGTAAGTTGGTAAAAACTTGTTGTTCTGTTTAAGGTGTGTTCCAAGCTCAAGAAGAATACCATACCACTCTGTTTATTTCCATGTTTTCTGTCCTCTACTGTGATTGTAAACAGTTGAAACGATGGAAAAGATGAGACAGAATTCAAAAAAAGCAAACATGGTATTCATAACCTGATAGTGACATTTTAATGAAACCACAATTCACTCGTTTAGATCATTGCTCAAACTAATATTTCTCTTATCTTCAAGATTCTCTAATGACATCTGAAATGACTAATACGCCTTCAATTAGAGGTTTATCTTTTAAACTGGGGTCTGCAGAGCCCGCAGAGTGCTGAGACGATTATAGTGGTTGCTCATCAGTCATCACAGGCCGTGATGAGTCCTTGCTTTCTCTACCAGGGGCAATTCTGGCAAGCCATGAGTGTGGAGCCAAAGGCAGTCTGGGGCTTAGAAGGTTAACCATCTGGAATGGTGCATTATTTAAAGTTGCATATGCCTGGGCAAGCTGGCTCTCAGATTCTTATTTCCCACTGCCAAGGTGTTCCCATTCTCTCATTCACATCCGATGTTTATTTTTCTCCACGACAGGGCTGTCAGATCTGTCACAAACTTCTGTCAGGAAAGAGAGTTTTAACTTGTGCTCTTGTGGCTCGGTCCAAACTTTGCTCGCTTGTGAAATTTGTTGATGTTTGAAGCGACTGAAATTTAACACAAGACTCAGAGACACTCTTTTTTTAAATTGTTGTGCTAAAAATGAACTAAAATGTCTTCGTGGCCAAGAGTTTTTGCATATTATGTGTCCTTCTCAGCTCAAGCAGCCCACTCCCATCTGTCTTTGCCTGCTACTAAGAGCCATATCTGCTCAGCTCCGAGAACAACAATACTGGCCTAACATTTCACTGATAATGAGCATGTGACCTCACAACAGAAAGACGCCAACAGGAAAGCAGCCAGGAAATGCACAGAAAACTCCAAGGGTGTTTTGTTAGTGTAGTACATGAGATCTGTTAACCTGGAAGATCATTTAGGCTTTGGAGATGTATCAATGGTATGTAAATGAAGTCCTCTGATAAAACCAGACCAGGATCTCGTTCCGATTGATGCTGTAAGGTCAAACTTGGAGGTCAAACATTCCTGGATGTGAGTTTAATTTACCCATTCTCCAGTGTTAGAGTCAAGTGTTAATAATATACATATTACTGGGTTGGTAGATGAACTAGTTAAGTGCTGTAGTTGGTTATAGAAGTGTTTAACTCCATCAGCTTGTGCCATCAGCTTGTCCTCGGTCACAGTTTCCTTCCACATATAGCTTTGCAAAAACTGCATAAAAAGCACTTGCAGCAACAAAAACATAATATTCCAGAAACACGCTTTGCCGATCCGATCAGCTGTTTGTAACACTTCCTACGTCCATCAGCGCGAACTATCGCATGTCCACCATGACCTGCCCAAAACCGGAAGTGACGTCATTTTTGCGGAAATGTAGTTTTTTACCATCAGGGCCTCATGAGCCTATACTGGTGTTTTTAAAAGTTATGTTTGACTTTATGACTTTCTGTGTCTTTTCTGGGATGCTTAGGACTCATATTGCACTGCTGGAAATAGTTTATTTTGATGCATATGCTATTTTTTTTGCAAATTTGCACTATAATATTTATTTTCATTTTTCCTGCAGTATATAAAAATTGGTGTATTTCAAAAATAAAACTATGAAGACACTTAAAATAAATTTCCTGTGGTGGGAAACTATTCTGTGCAACTTTTTTGTATTTACAGTTTTGAGGGTTAAGCCTCTTAAATTTCTCTAACTAGAAATATATGTTAAAAAAACAAAAACGATTTTACATTTTTTTGTAGTTTATTGCATTTTTTGCAATTTATGTAATTGCTATGCACTTAATGCAGACATATTATTAAAATTTGGACTATAATGGTTGTATTGATGTATATCAACTTGAAATGCTTCCAAAAATGGCTCCACAGCATGTAAAATATACTATAAGCTCTGGCGGACTTGGTTCTATGGTAGGTCTTAAAGGGTTAAGTGTAATAATAAAGTAAAAAAAAATGTCTACAGGTTATTCTAAAAAAATTGTTTGGGTCACTGTAGCTAAGGTTTACTTTTACAACAGCTGTATGGGGTTGATTTTTATAAAACTATAAATGTTATAAATGTAGAAATCAGTGATCCCCAACCCCCGGGCCACTGATCGTTACTGGTCCGTGAGTCGTTTGGTACCGGGCCGGGAGAGTTGAGGCTTGGGTGTGAAATTTATGGTTTTCAGGGTTTTTAACGGTTTTATCGTTAGTTTTTTTTTATCGTTGGTTTCCCTGGGTCTTTTCCCGTGTGTTATGAATAAATCTTCTTTTTTTTGGTACTGGTTTTATTTTGTTGTATTCATCTGTGACACCTTAAAGGTGAGTCTGTGAAAATATTGTCAGACATAAACTGGTCCGTAGCGTAAAAATGTTGGGGACCACTGGTTTATATTATTTGGGCTATGGCGTCTTTGAATAGCATGTGGATGCCACCACAGATAGCTGTAGCTGCTAGCTGTCTATTAGGCTTTACCCTGGATGAGACGTCTTGACAGATGATGTGGTATTAAGGTTTTATGGAGCATTTCTAAAATAATTATCTGGCAAATGGCTTTCGTGATGTTAAACATGGTCACTTGATGCTCTAAAAACCAACACGGTAAATCCAGAAAGATTTCGATTCAGGATTCTTTCGAGTTCCATGTTTCTATCTGCTAATTTCTCTTCCCTGGATAAGTTATTAGGTCTCACCAGACAGGAACTTTCACTAAAACACGATTAACATCTAGACAGCCGGGCCCAAAGGCAGATTTACTGTGTCACAAAGACCAAATAACAATGCAACATGATAAGAGTCCTAAGCTGGCTCCTGCATTGCTGCTACGTCAGCTTCTATACAAGACATCGGGTCTTGCTTACACCCTTGGCTTGGTGTCGTCTTGTTTTCACAATTCTACTCTGAAACTGTGAAAACGAATTTGCAAAAGCACATGTTTGACTGAGAGACGTGCGAAGTAAATGAAGGCCGTCTTCCCTCTGCAGGCGCAACCGTACACTGTAGCACTAAGCTCTGCTGTAGCTGTATCTGTGGTTCGACTGTCATGTTGTCTTTTACACTCTTTCCATTTCTTTTTCAGTGCACAAACCACACTCTATCACTGCTGCCACTGGAAATAGCTCTGATTTTCTTTTGTAGCACGCCGTTTATCCATCATTACTTCTCTGCGACCGCTTTTCATTTCTGCAAGAAATTACCAGACGATTTTTCAAAGACACATGAAGGACAAATATAAAAGTGACCACCGAGACCATCAAAGAGAAAACTTAGCTGAGATGCTGTCGGAGAGTGTGTAATTACGCACAGTCGTAAGTCTCCCGAGGTTGACATGTGTTCATGCTCTCGAGCCCTGTGGGACCACAGAGGTCTGGGTTTTATCCTGCTTCTTCCTTCCTTCCTATCCTTTGGCTTCTTTCACTGAGGGCAGCAGTTACATGTAATGGATTCATTCTCCAGGGACAGTTTGGGCTTAAATAGTTACTGACTAGCAATTGATTACCCCTAAATGGGTAATGAGATGGTTTCCATTAAGAAATGTGTTGTCTGTCCTCATCCCAGGTGCCTCTAATGATAATGAAGTGCATTCCTGTTTCCTGGATTCCAAACTCGTACCCAGAGTGGCCTTTCAGGACAGTTAGTTTCACTCATTACTGGTTTCCCCAGTGCTTCCTGTTATCATTCTCTCACATAACAACACTTCAACTGACCCAGAACCTACTAGTTTGTTTAGATGCAGAGAGCACGCTTTTTCTGAGTTTCACGGTGATTTAATACTTAAAAATGCATCATTTGAAGACCAAGATCAGGACTTGTAAATCTGTAGCAAATACAATTGGTCTTATAGTTTAAAAGGCTAAGTAATGCCACCCTCCATGCCTAAATGCATAACGTTTCTCCTTCTCCTTAAGCATGATTATAAATTCAAGGGTTTAGAGTCGGTATTCAGAGATGGAGTTTACTGTGCGGTTTGTAAGTGCTCCAAATCCTTATCCTTCAAAGACATATCCATTTACCTCCAGTGATTGGCTCAAATATCTTCGCAGTTTGTAAAATGAACCTCTTATCCCAGACTTTCTGTTGAGGAATAGAGCTGGAATTTCATTTGGCTCTCTCGGGTCTCCAGACAGCATCCCCACAATGTGTTACAATAGTCTCAGCCCTTTGTTTTTCTGCTAATCAGTAGCAGATGTGCGCAGTTTGGCTACATGTTCTCTCTCTCTCGACCGTGTTCTTCAGCTGTCGGCTGTGTGTGCTCATGTGCTGACTCTGGAGCTCTGGAGCTTTCCGTCCAACCTCAGGGCCATGCCAGTTTCTTGTTCTCTGTGTGGCAGCGGCAGCAATTCCGCCTGCTCCGCTATGATGTCATCGATGGTTGCGAAATGCTTGAGGAAATGAGAACCTCATTGAACCCAGGCTGTACATGTCTTCTGCACCAATAGTATAGCCTAATCTTTCTTTTAACTCTAAACGTTAGGTTAAGAAACAGTGAGTGAACTAAGACTCTTCATCATTATTGACATTTCTTACTTTTCTGTTTTGATAGAGGACATCATCTCTGAGTCAGATTCCTGTCGAGGATCTCAAAGATCCCCTGCCTCCTCAATGGAAATGCTATATGTCTCCACAAGGGCGGCGATACTATGTCAACACCACAAACAACGGTAAGCGAAAATGTAATGTGGATTTTTTTAGACCTGCTGTGAAAAGAAGCCGGAGCCAGAATATCACTAGCCTGGCTTTTTGTGGCTCACTTTCCTATTCAAGCCTAAGGGCCTGTGAAGTAGTCAGACTCGAACGTCAAGGAAGGTGGTAGGGAAGCAGACTATGCGGACATTTCAGGTTTCCAAGGTGAGCAATTTATTTACAGTGAACTTAATTTAATGTAACTTAACAAAACTTCCTCCCCAAATAAACTCTATTAACAAAATATGGATCTGGTGACACAGCTCACCTCTCCTCTCCTGCATCTGGCAGAGACTGGCTTTAAATAGGGTCATCAATTTCCCTCCAATTGCCCAGCCAGTACCACTCACTCAAACTGAGGGATCTAAAACTCTACACAGATTATCCAAAAACACAAAACCTCTACACACTTCTAACATGCACATTTACACAACTAAATGGCAGTATTAACGAAAGGAAAAACATTCAAAAAATCCCTTTAAACCTTAACACAAACAAAAGGAAGCATCTCTATGGAAAAAGAAACCCCTCCACTTGGTTTGACCTGCTGATGTCATATGTGACATCATCAGGACTTTAAAATGAGGAAATGCCAGGCAGTGTTGCCAACTTAGCGACTTTGTCGCTATATTTAGCGAGTTTACAGACCCCCTAGCGACTTTTTTTAGAAAAAAAGTCGCTAAAAAAGACGTGAAAGACATTACAAAAAACAATAATTGCTAAAAGAAATTTAATTTGTAGTTCTAAATAAATTCTAAATGCATTTAGGATGTTTTTTGCTCACTTTATCTCTCGTCCACGATGTTATTTCTCTCTCCAACAACATAGGTTACAATTACATTAGCATGACCAATTATGCAAATTAGGTGATGACGTCATTTAGTGACTTCTAGCGACTTTTAGGACAACCAATAGCGATTTTCCTTACTGAGGAGTTGGCAACACTGATGCCAGGCGGGCGTTTCCCCACACCTGACCCTTATGACGACTGAAAAGACAAACAAAGTAAGTATGAACAAATGACTTAATCTGTAACATAATAAAATATAAAGAAACATGTAACTGAGTATTTAGCTTAATTTGCAGAATGTTTGATTTGCCGGAAACAGAACGCTTACACAAACAAACCCGGGATAGTGATTGAAGCAATGTTACTTAACAAATAGCAAATCATAGCAAATACATAGAAACAGAATAATGTGTACAATGTGCAAAAAAAGGTAAACACATATGGGACAAATGGAGAGCATTGCAACTGCTCCTCCACTTTGTCACAGGGCCCTCTTCAGTTTTTTGTTTTCAGTCCTAGAGGTCACTGCTTAAATGGTAAATGGAGTGGTACTGATGTAATGCTTTTCTAGTTTATGTGAGCGCTCAAAGCTCTTTCTTACTACAAGCCTCATTCACCCATCCACACAGGCCTAAGCGCTTTTTAACCTAACACTTACACTGCAATGGATGTATTGGGGAAAGTCAGAGTTCATGTCTTCCCAAAGGATACTTTAACATGTGAGGTGCTATAATTGAATCACAGACCTTACGATTGGTAGACAACCAATTGTTATCCTAAGACCAGATTTACTAAACAGAGCAAAATAGAAAATAAAATAGTTCTCATAGGTGTGGTTAGTTTTACAGGCGACTTATAAAAATCGAGCTGCTTTGTCAGTTAAATTTAATATCAAACGCGAAGAATAAGTCAGTTTTTTCAGCGATAAGTATTGACACAATTAACAGTAAATTGCGTATCATAAATGTCAGTAAATCAGTTTGTGTGTTTGAACTTGTCATGAGGTTTCATTATTAGCTTTAGCACGCTATGGAGTGAAGCTCAGCGGTTTCGCTGTGTTTCATTCCACATTAGCTAAAAAAATCAGCAGCTGCAGCTATGAAAGGGTGGTGACCTTCCAAAACAGAGAAATGGAGACCTGAGTGAAGTTGTTTTTAGCTGTTATTACTTATTGTTATAAGCTTCAGATTAGCCTAGCTTAGCATGCCCCTACATGCTAAGCTAGGCTAATCACCTCCTGACTTGAGAACCATACTTGGCACAGTGTTGCCAGGACCAAACACACTACCATTTGATCAAAACTCTTTACTTCTGAGTTATATTCTTAAACCACATTCAAAAGGCTTCACGCCAGAACATTTATAACACTGTGCCCTTCCTCCTCTAGAAAAAAAAGTGCCAACCACACACTTCCTTCCAGTTACACAGTGAACGTCAAACTGTGCCAAACTGTGCCAAAGCTTCAGTTTTCACTTTGTATACTACACATGATAGTCAATATTAAAATGCTGAATTAGCTATTAGCAGTTTCCGTTTGGAATTTACCCCTGAATGTAGTTACAGCTATAACCAGGCGTTCTGATACTAGTTACCCTTAAAGGAAGTTCTGTAGTTACAATAATCATCACCTTTTGGTTGTCAGTGTGTAAATGTAATGGAGCTGTAACTCAGAGAAGTATTGGTATTTTTTGCAAAACCCACTAAATCAGTTTACTGAGAAAGTAAAACTCAGGTTTTTGTAGGTTCGCCTGGGTTTATTAGTTGGTTTATTTCTGCAGATTTATTTCTTCAGCTCTCATTATTAATTTTTGCACTCTGACGCTTGTGCTGTCTGTTGGGGTTTCTTTGTTAATACTTGTTTCTAAAAGACATGCTTATAAACATTCATTTCCCATTTGCCGCATTGAAGTAAAAGATTTCCTGCTTTGCTCTCAGACCGCTCTTTGAATTCTCAATAATATGTTTTCTTTCATGAAACGGAAAGCTAGCAGAGCTCTGTTTTGATCTTTAAAATGATACCTGCGTGATTTCATGTGACTGTAATCCGGCTGAATGTGCACTCAGTGTCTGTTGTAGTCATGGTACCAGAGAGAGACGCCGTCCATCAGGGCCTGTAAGGACAGACCCTGCTGATAGTGCCTTGTTTCTGTCAACACAATCCCCTCTCAGTGTCTCCCTGATTAAACACACACACTCACACACTGGCACAGAGACAGCTTAATACTATCCCAGAGTGAAGTCACTATAAAACTTGACTGATGATACTAATATCTTACAGGTAAGAGTGGTTTATACATGCAACTGTCACCAGTGTTGGGGAGTAACGGAATACATGTACCGCCGTTATGTATTTAAAATACAAAATATGAGTAACTGTATTCCGTTACAGTTACCGTTTAAAAAGGTGGTATTTAGAATACAGTTACTTTGTTGAAATAAATGGATTACACGGCGGTACTTCCCTGTTTCATATTGTGGCGGGTCAGGACTGTTTGGGTTTTGTTTGACAGCTACGTTCTGTTGTTCCAGGCAGCAGTGTTGCGGTTGCCATGGTTACAGGGTGACGCTCTCGCTCTGCGTGTTTTCTGGGTGAGAGAGGCCTTTTTGTTGTTGTTGTGCTAAGCTAACAGGCAGAATGCTACAGGTATAGCTCTAAAGAATGTAGCATCATAGGCAGTGTAGTCCATGCTGCAGGGAGAATGGACTGCCATACCCGTTATGTGTCTGTGAGCGAGGGAGGGAGAAAAAGGAAAAGTACGAGCTGTCATCGAGCAAAAACGGGAGCTGGAAGCATGTAAATATAATAATAACCACTGCAGCCAAGAAGAGAGCCTGACGAGCCCAGTTGTAAGTAAGCTATTAAGACTCGACTGTACACCGTGTTCGTGTTTTCCTCCAAAAACAATAAGTTCCGTTGGAGCAGCCTTTCAACGCCTCTCTCTGTCTCTCGCTAGCAAAGTTGACCCAGACAACAAAGTAAAGCTAGTTTTCGGCTACGAGCCGACACAGAACCCACCGTATTAGCCAGAGGTCCCTTTACTACGGTTCGGAGCCGCGGACCTTCAGTAACAGTAATAAATCACAGCAATAGTACATTCATGTAGTTGTAAACAGCATGATAATATATTAAGTAATCCAAAGTATTCAGAATACGTTACTCTCATTGAGTAACGTAACGGAATACGTTACAGAATACATTTTGGGGCATGTATTCTGTATTCTGTAATGGAATACATTTTAAAAGTAACCTTCCCAACACTGCCTGTCATACAAGCAGCATGACAACATTACATTCTACAGCAGTGCGCAAACTTGTGTGTAAACCATGCATACATTTAGTCGTACTAGCATCCTTTACCTTCAGGTGAAAATCAACAAAATCAAGAAGTCAGTAAATGAAAACAATCCTCATTTCCTCCTACTCAGCCAAAATAAAAACAAATTATATTCAGTACATTTTTCTGTCACTCAACTTTAAGACAGTTTGGCAGGGGCTCTCGTTTCCTGCGCTGCGTTCAGACAGAGAGCTGGCTCTCAGGCTTGTAGATTGGACCGAACGCTCACTTTTCAGTGTGAATTCCTACCAGAACACATAACCACTTGTCAGTAATAAGACCTGACAGAACAGTTAGAAACATTATTCATACTTGGCCTTGTGTTGTGAATCAGCTTGTTGTACTGGTTTCACACGTGCACCTATCTCCTTCATATAACTGGGATTGTGGCCTAGCAGTCACTGATGACCCTCACGTCAAACCTGCTCACAGCATGCTCGCCTCCGATCACGGCTGCGGCGGTCAAGTTGCGGTCATTAGCACGGATCTAAACTTAGCTGAGGTCTCCACCCAGGCACGAGCCAAGGGTTTCTCCTTCTGCTCCTTTAGGATTTAATGAGGTGCTTAAGTGCTGCTGTCTTAAAAGTTGGACCCAACTCGCACTCTCACTGGATAAGACTGTTGTTGAATAGTAAAAACATCTATTTTTCCCTCTCACATTATTCCACTGAGAAGTCAGCAGATCTTACTTGTTTTTATGCGTTTGGTGCTACAAAAAGAGTCCCACAATATTTCCTATGAGAAAAAAAATGATTAATTTTTCATAACTTTTTTTGTTGTTATTTTTTTTCTCACATCAGCAGCATCTGTATCCTGGCTCATAAAAAAAGCAATATTGTTGCTATGGTGTTGTGAAACTGGCCTCACAGGGCACGGGAAAAACCTGCAGGACTTATTTTCTGAGTCTTAGCTGCACGATGACTAAAAGCTTAGAGAACGCTCGGTCCTGACGCACGCACACAAACGCTGTGCTACAGGTCTTGTGGTTTTCTCTCTTCACTACCACAGCAGCTGTTTCCAAACAAACACATTAGATACAATTTTTAGGTATTTATAGCAACTCTGCTATTTTCTTTGGACTTCCCTTTGGTTACGCTAAAGTTCAGCGAGATTACATTGTATATGTGTGTGCACGTGTGTGTACAGGTGCACGCGTGCGTGTGCATTTGTGTTTCTGTGTCACCATGGTAACAGCAGAGTGCGTGGGTGAGGGCTGCATGTCCTTGTGTTGGGGATTGTTTTTTTTTTCTCTTGGTTTTCCTTCCTGTGTTGCTGGGTGCAGCAGAGCCGCGGTGCTGGCTGTTGCAGCTTGTACCCGTCTCCTCAGAATCTCCACTCATCCCAGTGAACCAGTGGGCTGCTGGATAAACATACGAAACCAAAGACATTCCAGCCAGAGCACACATGCTGTAGATACAGATTCAGTCCCAGGATTTTTAAGGCCGAATTGTAAAAGCAATTAAATCTGCCCTGTTTTGTGAAAACATGCAACATTAAATGCGTATAAGTTACTTTTCAAATACAGTAAACTACTAAAATTCAGCTCAACATTCAGTTAACAACATATTTGATTCACTTTTTCCATGAGATTAAGTGAACATGACTAATAAGTAGTTAAATGATATGAATAAGAGCCTAAAGGTCTTATCAAGGTGGCTACTGGCAAGACTGCTTCTAAAGGACTTTACTTGAATGTGACAAAAATGACTTTGCAATGTTATAAGTTCACATAAGGTACACAGACAGTGTACAGTATTTATGTTTAGTGTTTTTGATTGTTTTCCCCCTATTTTACTGCATGTTAGGAAAATCACATGTCAGTGCGTCTACAATCTGGAGATAACGCAGTGAGTGAACGGGCTGCTTCGACTGATAAAAACCAGATACAGGAGGTAGCTAATCCATCAGGGACCTGTGTCATATGGTTATGAATAAAATATAGCATCAGTGTCAAAGCTAACTAGGCCATTCTCCTTCTCCCTGTTTCGAATCAGGGATCTCTCTCGGTGTGGCGTCGTGGACAATGAGCTGTCGCCGTGTTGCTGTCGGACCTGCTGTCGACTAGTTTCATTCATTCATTTTCACTTTTAAGCATCGCTGTCTTCCGTTGTCAGTCACACTGTGCAAAATGAAAATCCGAGACGTTTGCTCAATCCGAAAAGAAATGAATGCTTTTATGATCCATAAATGAGCTCGTGCCGATGCAGCTCGGATCATTAGATGACTTCATTCTGTCATTGATTTCATGAATCTGCTTCATTAAGACGCACGTGAAACCTGAAAAGCGAGTAAACTGTGCACTCTTTGGTCTCTATTCTGTAATCCAGGCTGTCAAAGTAATTTAGGATGATTGACAGCTTTTTAGATTTCATCTCCTCTGTGACAAGGCAGGCTGATGAAAATCGCTCCTGCTGCTACATATGTATCACTGTATCTGTATGAACGAATGCAGCAAATGTTAAGACTGGTGTGTGTAAAAAAAAAAAACCAAAAACAAAACAAAAAAAACCCAGTTTGATGGAAATGATCAGAGCCAGTTGCCTGGAAACTCAATCTGTCCCTCTCTGGGATTGAACATATAGTAAATATGTGGGCTTTCGCACCTTTTAATACAAATAAAAGTGCTATTTGGTTGGAAAAAATATTTACGGGCAATTCATACTGAAAACGATTGTGATAGCCTTCGTTAATTTGTAAATCTAGTTTAAATCTGACTAACAGGGATTTATGAAATTGTATTTTTAATGATGTTTTGAATGCTATTCCTCTGGCAATACATAGAATGACAATAACAAGCAATTTCCCTCCGCTAAGAAGGTTATACAATAATTTTCTGCTTTAATATCCCATTTTTCTTACTGTATCGATTTGTTTGTGACCGCCTAACAGAGAGGAATTGATACATTTATGGCCAGCGAGTGCCGGCTCTGCCCCGATGTTGTACATCCAACATGAAGGCACAGCCTCTCTCCATAAGCTCGCAGCCAGTTATCACCTCCATGCGTGTCATTTGAGCTGATGGGCTTGGCTCAGTTGTCTCCTCTGCTGAGCAGCGCCAAATAGAGCAGGGCCGGCCTAAAAGACCCGAATGAAATGAGAGCTCTTTACATGTTTGTGCCTATTCTCTCTGTGATCATAGAAAATGGCTAATTGAGCCCAGCACTGTGATCAGAATGGACATAAGGGAGTTCAAATGAAAGGTATCTTCTAGGATCTGCATTGGACTTGCTTTTACAATCTTTAATTGCCAGCAACTTTTCCAGCAGGAATGAAACGTTGATAGATGTTGGGAAAGTATCATCAGTACCTCTGAGAAGCTTCATTAATACTTTTTGTTTTGCTTGGTTCAAAGCTTGTACCTTTTGTACAGGTACAGTTCAACCAGGAAAAGACAACAGGTGGTTGATAAAAGACGTATATATATATTTTTGTAGCAGCCAGAACAGATAAATGTCATTATCTGGGTAGACCTTCAACTTCCACATGACTTCAAGCGGGAGTTCTTGCATTTCAGTTGGCCTATGACACGTCTATAGCTCAAGTAAGGTTTACTCTGTGGTGTTTCCATTATTAAGTGTATAGTACTTTTTCTAACTCTGTAATGCAAAAAATAACTAAACTTTCACCACTTGAAAGAGGACAGCGTTTCCTCAGTGGGTGTGTTGAAACACATTCACATAATTTTCCAGAAAAACATGCTAGAACTGACAAAAGGCAAATATTTTATATTAATAAGGCATACTATATTTCTACATATTTGTGTCTGGATGAACAGAGACAGTGGCTCTATAGTAAAATCTTGATATTTGGCAAACATCCTTCTACTTTGACTGCATTTGAGCTGGAAGCATTGCCGATATAAACACTGTCCCTGTCCTTCCAGTGTGGCAAATGTTCATCTTGTCCAGTGCAACAGGTTGATCCAAGAGGTTTTGATGGAACGAGGTTTCTGTAGAGCTGCAGCCGCCACGCAGCAGTCTCTGATTTTCTGTTGCTAAGTGATCCTGACTCTTAGAGGAATATGAATCAAACAGACTTCACTCTTATCAGGTCTTTCTGGGTGTGATGAGAGGCAGAGCAGGTCAGGAGGTTGTTAGTTTGATCCTTGGTTCTTCCAGTCGGCATGGCTTAAATTTCTTTGGGCAAGATGCTGAACCCCATGTTGCCCTGACCTATCTGTCCAGACAGTAGCGGTTTTAGATACGGGCGACACGGGCGGTTGCCCGGGGCGGCATCGTGGTGGGGGGCGGCATCACGGGCATCGGCAAAAAAAAAAAAAAATGCTCGTACTCATGCTGCCCCGACGTCAGCCAGCGCATATTGGGAATGTCATAGATACCGATCAATTTTCTATCGCCCATTTGCTGGGAGTAAGGACGCCCTTCGTTTGCGAGGAGAGGGCGGGGCGGCGGGGGATTCTCTGGCTGGCTGGAGCAGCGTCTAATAACCAACCAACAAACACGAAAACACCAGACATTATAATACAGACTTATAATTTGCACCAATGTTTTATCAAAATTCTATACACAAAAAGTGAGCGCGAGAGCCCTCAGTGCGCCTGCTCGCTGCTGAAGTCAAAGTAAACTTTATTGTCATCTCCGCTACATACAGTCCAGTATATAGAGAGACGAGACGACAAGGCTCCAGTTACAGCAGTGCAAGTAAACAAACAATATATATAAGAAGAGTAAGAAAATAAATATACACTTTAGGGCTCGGGGTAAAGGGATCAATAACAATTTAAAATTTACTGTTTGATGATTCAAAGTCTCACACACAACCCGTCGAAAGGGGAGGAGGGCGGCTGCTTCCAAATAGAGCACATTTCATTTATAATGATGTAAATCCAAGTCCATCATGTATTCTTGATTTGAATCCTGGGTTGTGTGAAATCCCAGAAATGCACCATAGACAAATCGAATCTGTTAACTAAGGTGTAGGTGTGTTAGATCATGTTGGGGCGCCAGAGGGAGTGTTCGCCCAGGGCGCCAAAAAGGCTAGGACCGCCACTGTGTCCAGAGAATCAAAGACATATCCCTTCAGCTCTATTCTGAGCCTTCAAGACTCCGAATAAAAGAGGCGCATGAAGGTGAAGTCCATTTGAATACTGACAAAATAATGTCAGCAGTCAAAAAGTTATTAGGTCTGGGTCTGTAGGTCAGACTATCTAGCTACATCTTAGCTACTAAAACAGTGACAGTTACTTTTTAGACATTTGCAAATGTTGTGGTCAAATAGAAATTGACACACATTATCTCTCTGATTATAACAGGTCCTAGAAACCACTTGCACTGTTCCTGTGTTTCTTCTTTCTTTTTTTTTAATACTCGAGAAACAAAAGAGGCCTCACGTTAAAAATACGAACACTATAAATCAAAATTATAGCTGATACACGATGTAGAAGTGAAACAGAATGGATGCCCGCTGACTGCGGTCGAGATGTGGCTTTTTTCGAGTGTAACTGCTGACTACGAAAAGAGCTAAGTTCCATCTGTGAATCACTTCTTCTTATGGTTTCCAAAGTTGTTTCCAAAGTTGTCAACAGAATAACAAAAGAATGTAGCAACTGGTGTTACTTTGTTAATGTCATTGTGTTCTTTTCTTCCCCTTCTCCCAAACACCAACAGAGACAACATGGGAGAGACCGTCGAGTGCACCGGGGACGCCAAAGAACTCCTTCCGACACAAGAACTCTCTGCCAGCAGGTACTGAATATTTATTTCTCCAACTCAGCCTCTTTTACTTCAACTTCCTCAAGTTATAATGCCACAGGGCTGTGAATTCTCTGAAGATTCCACAATGGCACAAAGCACCCACTCACATACACACCACACACAGTCATTTCCTGTAACTAACTTAATCTGGATCCTCAACTAATGAATTAAGGCCTGCAGTGTCCCTCTTTTGGCTCTGCTCCTAAAAGAAGACAGAAGGGAAGAAAGAAGCAGTAAGGTTTCTAAGTGGTAAAATACAGGAAGCGGGCTATGTTCATTCACTTTGGTTAGAAATTACTTTTCTTTTCTTGCCTTGTAAATAAAAGAATGGAGAAAAGGTCGGCCATGTTTACTGTGTGAGTGTTTAGTAAGTGGAGGTTAGCTGATTCTTAGTAAAAGCCAGTTAACGTCTCTTTTCAGTAGTCGGGATTGTTTGGATTGCGGTTGTTGTTGTTTTCACAGGTAATCCTGCATTTTCAAATGCACTATGACCAAGATTTTCAAAAAAGGTGTAATTTTTTATTCAACATGATCGACTGACCACATAAAATATTTACCGAGGTCAAAACAGAGAATAGTTTTCTCATACCTGCTGGCCTTCAGGTAAAATCCAGGTTTAAGACACTTCGATATTGTTTTCATTCTTCTGACCCAGAAGCTACGTCCATGTTTTTCTTTAGGTTCTTAAACCAAATGATCAATTAAAGTTTGTTAAGCTGTAAACAGTCATACTATTAGAAAATGTGTTAGGTTAGCATAAATTGACATTTCCTGTAAATTGCATTTTAAACCAAATGAATACTTTTTAGATTTTCTTATGTATGACAAAAATAAATAAGTCAACACAGTCACATGGATCATTAACAATAAAGCACGACTATTTTTTTCTTTTTATCTAATAACATGAACAACGTTTAGCTGTAGGCTAAAATTGTTAGCTATTGATAGCTAATTAGCTGCTATAGCAGTATCCTCTTTCTGGCTAGCCACTGATCCATTGGCTTTGTTATTCTAAATCTCTACTGAAAATATGTCAATTCAGTGATTTACTGTAAAACTGAGATTTTTACATATATAAACCTTTAAGACATTCCCATGTAACCTGGTGGTGGATTTATCTATACCACAAGCTGGTGTAATGTAGCTAACTGATTATGTGTGTTTGTTCCATTAAAGGTATTTTCAGACCACAAAGCAGAAATAAGTTCAGTTCAGTTGTGGTTTGGTTCAGCTCTTAAAGATGAGGAGCAAACTCCCTTATGATAAGAATAAGTTTACATCTTATCCATAGAATCCTGAATGTCTTTCTTTCTGCCTGTCTTTATCTGTCCTGGTGTCTCTCGTTTGTTTTTCCAGTGAATGGATTTCACTCAGGTGGTAGTCCCTTGCATCATGTGGAGCATTCACACAACAGTCTGGTTAGGAAGAGCAGTACAGAACCCCAGGTAAAGCTGTCTGATTTTATTCTTTTGTCCTTGACTATATCACTGAAAGCATAGATGCAAAAGATGTGGATATTCAGCCGTCAAGGCTTGCTTGTTTGCTCCTTTCGAAGAAAGTCTGTCACTGTTTTTTAACGTTTTACTATCCCAAAGACTCATAAGTGATGCGAGTCCCCCAAATTTAGCACAAAAGTTGTGAAATGTCACATGGAGTGAAATTAACTGTGCGTCTAAAATTAGTGGTGTTGGTGTCTTTTTCAAGGTTTGAGAAAACTTGCCTCACTGCTGTCTCTTCGTGCTCTAAATCATCTTCCACCCTGCCAGGTTTTTCACAGGCATGACATTTAAACAGTCTGTTTGTCCTGCTGTATGCTCCTCGCCACATGTAGATACCTGCTTATTTTAAGAACAAGCGTACTATGACTCAGTTTTGTCTCATAGTGTATTAGTTTAGGACACATGAGGACAAGAAGTTGAGGTTAGAGCTCCACAGGTGCAGCACAACTAACCAAAGTACTTGGTAATGGCATTGGAGTGCAGCAGAGATAAATAACCCCTGTGAGGGTGGCACGAGGCTGTTTAGACGCTTTGATTAAGACTTAAAACATTTTCCCAGTAAACTGGTCCGGCTCTATCAGGACGTTATTGTGGATATAATAATAAATGACCTGCTTCTGCTTCTCTGTTGCAAAATCATTGCTTTAGGTTAGTTTGTCTGCCAACACAACTCGATCCATATCCAGTGTTTAGACACAATTAAAGATGTAACGATGTACAGCTATACTGATGATGCATGATGTCATGATCAGACCACCTCTCTCTTTCTCCGCTCGGTATTAATGGAGCAGCTGATGGCAGTTTGAGCACATTAATCCCTCCTACAGTATCTGCTCCCCTGATCATAATTAACCAGGCACTCAGGGTGCAGTTATACAGGATCCACCCACCAGTTTTTCACTCGCTGTCACCTCACTTCTCTCCTTTTCTGCATCGCAGACTCGTGTACACAAACCCACTCATTCAAAAACTGCAAACACGCACATGATGCTAATGACTCAAGGTCCTATGCCCTTTTCTATCTTTAATTATTTTGTGGGAAAAGAGGTGATAAACTCCGTATACTTTCCATCTAGCTTTACTGTTCAACACTTATTTATTTCACCCACTGCTGCTTCATCCCAGAGCACTGGAAATGACTCTATTCTGAGCTTAAGTGTTGGAAATCACACACACATGCATCAACATTCACACAAAGAGAGAACGCAAGCCGTGCTTTGCTTTGCTCTGCAGAACTATCCTCCCTACTCTGCACAGCAACACACACACACAAACACACATCCATACACACTAGCAGCAGCAGCACCAGGAGCACAGAGAGCGCCAGACAGACGCTAACAGCGCTCGCCTGGAAAACAACTGTGTTTGCGTGCATGTGCGGGTGGCGGTGTGTGTACGCCGAGCAGTCATGTCTGACACGGAGGATGGAGTTTTTGACGGAGCGTCCTTCTTCTCTCTGCAGTGCCCAGGATCGACGTCGCCCACGAGGAAACACAACAAGGAGACCACGGTCACGGTGAGTGGGGCAACTACTGGGAACTCTTAACTAACCATGAACTCACCCCAGAGCGCTACAATAGTCCCAAAGGACCAGCAGGGAGGAACTTGAGTCTTTATTTCTGAACTTATTAGCTTAAAAAATGCAGATGTCCCTCCTGGTGGACTTTTTATATCCAACCTCATGATTTCTGCATCATTTAAAATACATCAGTGCATATACTAACTAACTAAACCTTAACTGTATTGTAGCTGTAAATGCTTTTCATTTTCTCTTCAGGCTTGCTTTGGTTGTTTTTTGATCTGTCCGCTCCTGTGAGAAGTGTTCGATGCTTATTTTCAGTTGCTAGTGTACAGATACACAGTGACATCATCCTGTTCAGCATCCAGATGATTTCTCCTCTGCTGTCAGGTCATTACTTCCTGTTTGGCCTCACACTAGGAAAATAGCAGACGTCCTGCTCCCAGGAGGTCATGGATTAAGCCCAGGCTTTTATTTTCTCAGGATATATATATATGTATAGAAAACATGCTTGAAATGTAAGGGGGAGGGGGCATTTCTTGGCTTCCATAGCAACCAGAGCGATGCTATTGATAAGCAGATAGTTATAAGAGGAAACGGGAGTGAGAAAAGGGAGGTGAGAACAGCAACAGTCGATATCAAATAGCTACTACTGATGCCGTCTGCTGACAGCGAAGTCTTGAAGAGGTCAGGTGACCTTCAGAAAAGTCACGCTTCTCTTCTTGCACAGGAGATACACACTTTGCAGTGGTAGAGACCTGTTGTTTATCTTTTTGAACATCACAGTGAGGATAAAAGGATGAATAAATTAAAAAAAGATGAAGCTACATAAATAAGAAGTATTCTCATCACCAGACCAGTTTAGACTATAATACTATAAAACATGTTTCAGTAACAATATCAAATTTAGATTTAAGTTTTTAAGTGTGTACTTTGAAACACTGTTTCATTTTCAGCCCTCAGGCTGATGGGGCATTGTTGTCACTCTGCCAGGCGGGCAGGTGAGCGACGTCGATAAATGGCAGGATTGTCAACTTGATACTAGGGGTGGGGCGAAAAAATCGATACTGTGTAGTATCGTGATATTTTGTTTGCTAATAATGTATCGATACAGGGACAGCAGAAATCAATATTTTGTTACAAAAAAGTAACAAAGAGCAAGAATCCTGACATTCCTTCACTGTCCAAATGTGTTTAACTTGTTTTTGGCAGCAATAAACATGACAGTTTACTTATTTTAATTTAAGACATGTTTTATTTTAATTAAGTTTAAAACTTTTTTATTTAATGTAAAATTATATTTTGTTTTAATTTACTTTCAAATTCTTCAGTTGCTGAAGGGGCTGCATAGTTTTCATAAATTGCATAGTTCAGAATAGCTATAATTGTACCAGATGGTTGATTCAGTTAAGTTGGACTAGACTGTAATACAAACCGTTCAGTTTGTCAACAATAAAACTGAAATGAGAGAAAGACTGAGTGTGAGACTTTGATATAAGATAAAATGAATATTGATAAAGTTTACCTTTATGTACAGAATCTGAATATCGCAAAATATTTTAAAAAATTGCAATAATATCGTATCGTGGGATGTATGGTGATTCCCACCTGTACTTGATACCATAGGTGTATCTACTAAAAATCTCAGACAAGTTCAAATCCCTGTCACCTCGGCCTCGAGGCCACGGTTAGAGATCAAGTTTTGATTGTAAATGCAATCAGTCGAAAAGGAAGATTGAATGATTAGCGAATCTACTGAAGCTGAGCTTTTATTTTTATAAGACAAAAAGTCTTTATTTTAGCATAACAAGAACAATTTGTCCAAGATTGCTGGATTGTAAAAAATCAAAACAAAGCAGTGCACACTGATTGTAAGCCTTATCACTGATACGGTAGTATTCAGTGACATGATAACACCAAACACCAACCAATCCAGCTAATGACATGTTGTAACTCTTGGGCTCCAAAAGAACGTACGTTAGAAAACTAACAGATTATTGTGCTAATTACTGCACATGCTGTAACTTGTTCACTTATATTAAAGCAGATAAACACACGGTCGTCCATGTGTGACGCAGCAGAGTGAAAGCCAGCAACAATGCTGACAGCCAGGCAGTGATGCAATCAACAGCTTAATCTTAACTTTACCGTCTGCAGCAACTTGAAAAACTGTGTTCTTGAACAGTTTCTGATGTATTTTGCCCCAAATCCTTTTAAGCTGTGAGCGCTGTGAGTATGACCTGACCATTCAACCAGTGAAATTTGCCCCCTTAATGATGCTGGCAACTTTTCCGTCTTTGGCTTGTGACGATTACTCGATTGGGATCCATTGATGGCTTCTTGTAAACGTAGTGGAGTTTTTAGAAGAACTTTAATCCTATGAACATGCTACAAGTGAGTACTTATCTTTACACATTGTTACTAAACCACAATATTCAAAGAAAAGACACAGTTTGACTTCTTCAATTGTTTCTAGAAAAGAAGGATTTATTAAATCTAAAATCTTACTTGTTATTAATCTCTGGCTCTCGTCTACAGCATGTCTTTATCCTGTCTTCCTTCTCTCACCCCAACCGGTCGCAGCAGATGGCCCCGCCCCTCCCTGAGCCTGGTTCTGCCGGAGGTTTCTTCCTGTTAAAAGGGAGTTTTTCCTTCCCACTGTCGCCAAAGTGCTTGCTCATAGGGGGTCATATGATTGTTGGGTTTTTCTCTGTATGTATTATTGTAGCGTCTGGGTGCTGGTTTAGCTCAGTGCGTTGAGCAGCTGAGAGCGGACGGGTTCAAGTCTGGTCCACGTCCCTTTGCCGCATGTCTTCCCCTGCTTTCCTGTCCTTTCTTCACTGAGTCCATCAAATAAAGCTGAAAAAGGCCTTGAGGCGACTGTTGTTGTGATTTGACGCTGTATAAATTGAACTGAATTAAAAGTCAATCTGAAAGTTTATGAACTAAGTAAAACTTTAACATTCTGGAGTTGAGGTTTTCACATGTTGCATCATATTTTTGGTAACTTTACTTCTAGCTTTAAGACAACACCTTCAGAATTCTATAATTAGGTGGAGCTATGTGTCTGCCATCACACTGCTTCAAAATGTGAAGAAATCCCAATCTGTGCCCACTGTGAGTGTTAAGCTCAGACTGGATATTGCTGGGAGGAGGGGTAAGTTGTTAGGGTCACCAAAGGTCAGGAGAGAAAGTGCTGGAAGCAGTGCCTGTGTGTGTGTGTGTGTGTGTGTGTGTGTGTCTGAATTCAAACAAACTAAGCCTTTCATTGGATACTTAGTTGGAAGTCTCTTTGCCCTCATCTTCACCAAAGGAAAAGCAGGGGTCAGTTTAAAGCCCTGGTAGCTTTCAACCTCTGGACCTCCACAGCGATTAAATAGGAAGCCATTACTTCAAACAAATTATAAGCTTCATAAGCCAAGAAAAGGTTGAATTAGAGGCCCCTTTCTTCTAACTCATAGCATGTCAGAATATTGGCTCTGGAAAAGACATCAGCACAACCATATTTGTTGAATTCCCCTGAAAGGCGTGGCTTTGGTATTAGACCAGGGTGCCACTGAAGTTTGTTAAATAGCAACTGTGCATCATCGCTGCAGGCTGATTACCTCCTGAGGTTAATGGGAATGTGAGAGAAAGCTCCTGTTGTTTGCTCTGAAGTGAAAACTTGTGTCTTTATGTATGTCTTCACTGTGGAGACGTGTCTTTTCTGCTTCTTTTCTTGTGAGGATAAGTTGGCTTGACAGCAAATGAATCTGCAGAGCGAAGTGTAGATTTTCATGGCAAAGCAACGTTTTTGTTCTGCTAAACCTAGAAGCGATGAATTGTCAAAGCAGCTCTGAGATCTGAGAATCTATTATACTGTGTGAGTTCACTCCTGAAAGCGGTGAGGTTACCTGTGGTTGTCTGCTACCTTTCCACACTAGTGGAAAAGTTTGGAAAAAAACAAACAAAAAGAGCAAAGAGTAGTAGAGCATCATCAGTTATGTGCAGTCCCTCTGCTTATGAGTGCTTCACAGCGGGGAGACTTGAAGCCAACAAACTCAAGAACACTGCTGCTGACAATTTGCGACGCCGCGATAATTAAAGGCAATCTTCCGGAATCCATCCCACTGATTGCTCTGAAACCAGAGCAGAGCAGAGAGTGTCGGGCTGTAGAGCAGAACAATGTATCCTCAAAAAAGCTAAGAACCACAATGGCGCTGTGTTGACAATGCTGTCCCTGAGGACAGCGAGCGCTGAAAAAAGTAAACGAACAATGTCAGCTTGACTGTAAATGTTTGGGCTTTTTTCACATCGGCATCTTCTCATAGCTGCACGGATGAGAGAGGGTTGCCAGAGCAACAGAGCACGCGCTACCTTGAATAGCACTGCAGGTGTATGTGTGAGAGAGTGCGCGTGCACGTGTGAACTGCCTGTCAACACAAGGAGCAATAACAGGTGTGTGAAATCAAAGTTATTCGTCATGATCCCATAAACTGCCCCGTTAAACTGCGCTCGCTCCCCCCTCTCTCCTGCAGATCAACTGTGTGACGTTCCCATCACCCGCCTGCATGCCCGAGCAACAGCTACTGAAACCCAGTGAATGGAGCTACTGTGACTACTTCTGGGTAAGTTTACCTGAGAAGTAACTATTTTCTATAGATCAAGTCCAGAACCTTTAAAAACACAATCTTTTCATGATTTTAGTTTTTATATAGAAAGATTTGTAGTTGACCATCCTTACGTGTCCATGTTATGAGAAACAACACTGGATCCTCTTCATCTTGCATCGTGATTTCATATTTTTGTCATCCTGGCCCAACTGCACGCTGAGAATCAGTATTAGCTTTAATAACATCCAAGACACAGCGCAGCAGGAAAACCCATTACATGTAACTGGCTGGAGCACAGTGAGGCCAGCTGGCCTCAGCTGCTCTGTTTGGACATCTCCTTCCCCTGCAGTGTAATTTCTACCAGGTGCAGTTTGTGTGGTAACACACTGTAATCACAAACACAGGTGACAATGCAGTAGAAAGAAAGAGAGAGTGGAGGAAGTGGATGGGAGAGTCCAGGAACGTCTGGTTTTCTGTAAAATGTGCAGTTCCCAAAATTCAGGATTATCTGTTCTCTGAGCTGAGTCAGTTTGTCATGTATGGTGTAGCTCCCAGTCTACTGACTGCTTTCTGCAATTAAAGCTGTACGCACTGTCCAATGTTTAAGTGATTTCTAACAGGCTTTAGAAGACGTTAAGAGACTTTAGACACAGTTTTAAATATAGCCTGTATATAAAAAAAAGGTACAACTCAGCATTCATTGAAATAGCTACTACAATATTGTGCGTTGTCGTGACCAACACTGAAGATGTAGTCCTGCTGTCCTGTTGACTGTCTAGCCATCGCAGTCTTAGCTAGCATCGTCTGCTTGCTGTCTAGCTCACTATCAAATGTCATTTTATTATGTTCTCCATTAAAACTCTAAAAAGTTAAGAAACACAGTCCTAATCAAGTGTTTTCAATCCAATATCAATTTCATTTTTAAAGCGCTCAATCTTTTAGTTCAAGGCGCTTCATACTGTGGGGTAAAGACCCTGCAATAATACAGAGAATACCCCAACAGTCAGACGAATCCTCATGAGAAAGCACTTGGCGACAGTATTCTAGGGTTTTACTGTTGGGGTAGTCAACGAAGACGACTTCAAACCTCAAAAGGTTCGTGTCAGTTGAAAAAACAGGATGAATGGATGGATTGGTCATCCCGTGGATGCTGGGCATCGGAAATATTTATGTACTGTATCTGCTAAGGCAGCGGTCCCCAACCCCCGGGCCTCGGACCGGTACCGGTCCGTGAGTCGTTTGGTGCCGAGCCGCGAGAGTTGAGGCTCAGGTGTGAAATGTATAGTTTTCAGGGTTTTTATCGGTTTTCAGCGTTATTTTGTTATCGTTTTTATCGGTTACTCGGTTTTCCTGGGTCTTTTCACGTGTGTTATGAATAAATTTTCTTTTTTTCGGTACCGGTACTAGTTTTATTTTGTTGTATTTATCCGCGACACCTTAAAGGCCGGTCCGTGAAAATATTGTCGGGCATAAACCGGTCCGTGGCGCAAAAAAGGTTGGAGACCGCTGTGCTAAGGTAAGCTTTAAGGTTCTTAGTGCCAGCGCACTTTTAGAAGCATGTTACATGTCGTCCCTCTCTACATTTTTACTCATGTCATTGTAACCAATGATTAAGAAAAACATGACTTGCATTTTAAGGTGCTATTTGCTGCAGTGAGTGAAGTGCTCACCCCAAGACGAGATAGCATACAGTGGATATGTGACATTAGAGCAACATAGTACAGCTGGAGGAAGTGAAACCAAGATAGAAGTTAAAATACTCTCTGCTAAAAAACTTGGTGCTTGGAAGGTAATATCCAACTAGTTTAGGAAACACATGTCCAGCAGCTGTTTGCAGAAAACAGCTGGTGCGAGCTCTGATAAAGCATTGTAGCAACAGCAATGCCATCGACATGGTAACGAAATTGGTGGTCGGAGACAAAAGTACAATCAGAATTATTGTGACTGTGTGCAATGAATTAGAAGACTGTTAGCAAATCCGACTGCTCAGAGTGATACAGCAGTAATAAAACTAAGCCTGTTATCTGTTTGTTACCAGTTAGTGACTGAATAGCATCTGTTTGTGATAATATTGCAAGAAATTGTGAAAAATCATTAATTTGCATTATATGCATGATATTCATTATGCATATAATGATCATATTAATCATGCATATAATGATCATATTCATCATAATATTACATTGTTGTTTTGATGGTCACTGCAACTATTTGCAACTGGTTGCCAATCACCAACAACTCATCAGTCGCAAGACGGCTTTTTGCTCTGATGTGACAGAGCCATGAATAAGTGAGCAGAAAGAAGCTAAAATGTCTTTTGAAGGTGAAATTTTTCACAGAAAGATTGAAGAATGAGGACGATGGTGGCAGAATAGCGCTAATCAAAAAGGGTTCTACAGTTTTCAGTGAAGCCACCTGATTCAGTTTCCTCTGGTGTCATCTCTTTGAGGGAGCATGCAGCATGTTGTTTATTTTACTTAGCAACTTTGTTGAGGTCTAATGTTCACGTGTGCGTTGCTAAGCGTTTGTTTATTCACTGCATTTCTCGTGTGTTCGCCTTGTTTATCTCGTTAGGCTGATAAGAAGGATCCCCAGGGCAACGGCTGCATTACAGGATTTGAGGTTTTGCTGCAGAAACAGCTGAAGGGGAAACAGATGCAGAAAGAGATGGCCGAGTTCATTCGAGAACGGTATCTGCTACGTTCACTTTTTTACTGTTTCGTTTTGTTCACACTTCGTCCTCGGGTTACTGTGACAACCATACAATTGTCATTAAAAACAAACCATTTCTCCTTTTTTCGTGCTTGCTCTTTCATGTACATCAGTGCATTGCACAATAAAGGAAATGAACATGGAAACATTGTTGCGTACATGCCGTGTGGTAATCACCCTCTACTTCCTTCTCAGGATAAAGATAGAAGAGGAGTACGCTAAGAATCTCTCCAAGCTCTCACAGATCCCTCTAGCAAGCCAGGAAGAAGGGTGAGTGGCTGTGAAGAAGAAAGACACACAACCTGCCCCATCACAGAGCACCCTGTCACACATGTGTGCATGGATCAATATATTAAAAAAAAGCCGCATGTCAACATTTGAAAAGCACTGTGCCAGGCTTCTCACTTTGAAGCTGCTTTAGAGTTGTGCAGGTTGTAAGTACCGCGTTTATGCTCCCTCCTTAACAGTGTATTCTGAAATTTTATTGCACAATAGAGGGTACATCACTTTAAGATATTTCAGCTTTAAACATTAGAGCTGGTTTAAATTAAGTAATTTACAATGACAGTGAAGTTTGCTGATAATTTATCCCCTACATATATTACATGTAGGATACAATAAACATAAAGTAAGGTAGGTAGGTTAGGTAACAAGCTTATACACCTACTTACTCTTAGCTCATGTGCTGATCAGGTAACTGTCACATCAAAATTGCAGAGTGTTTAAAACTATACAAATGTGAATTTTATTTCTTAGGAATCAACTTGTCCCTTATAATTATTTTCACCTATTTTATACTTTTGTACTCAGTTTCCACAATCGAGCTTTAAAGTCTGCCATGAGTGATATTGCTAGGTGTAAATTGCCGAATTAGTCGGTCAATTAGACAATCCAGCAGACAGCTCCTCAGTGAGCAAGCCAATCAAGTAGCCAATCGCGCGAGACATCCCGGTGTGAGCTGGAGTCTGGAGGCCCTGTCAGTGAACCTGTGAAGCAATAAGACCATCCTGTAAAACCACTGCATGCTTTGATCTCCATCCTGCAACACATTCCAGCTATTAAAGGAAAGCACAGGAGAGGAGACACAGACGCATGCGAAGAGAGGGGGGGTGTTAGGAGATTGAAGGGGAGAGGGGAGGGGAAGGTGTGAAGCCCTGCTGGGGGAAAGAGAGTTTCCAGCCACTCCTCTTTTATCCTGTTTGACAACACACAGGATATCATGCTGAGGTGAGAGCAGCTCTTTGTCTGATTCACCGAGGGCACACAGGAATATGTATGTGAATCTCTTAACCTCAGCCTTTAATAGAAGCTCAGGGGTCAACGCAAGTTAAACTGCTGATTATTTGATGTTCACACTATCTAAATACGGATGAAGCACAATTTTTATTCAAATTATGATACATGTGGCCATGATGAAAGATTGTAGTGGCAATATAGGGCAGCAGAATCCTCAGCTAATAAGAAACTAATCACACAAACAAGGAATTTGTTGTGTTGCAAAAAGACAGTGGTGCAGAGAAAGACTATAAATTATACAAATACTTAGGAAATATTAGCATTGCAGCTAATTCATAAAATTATCCTAAAATATTATGTTAAATAATTACATGATACCTAAATTAAAAACTATTTTACAGTTCATGTGTTGTTTTTGTAAAGTTTGATTTGGTTTTTAGGCACTAAAACTAAGCAGAACTGCTCTTCTAAGATGGTTTACAATAACTTGCAGTTTCCTACTTTGCCAGTGATGTAACTTTGATTTTTTGTAACTTTTCTTGCCTAATCTCAGTGTAAGTCTTTATGTGGTGCAACTACAAGTCTTTGGCTTGAAAACAACGTGGAAGTACCTCTAACTTGGATTCCTATTAATGGCCACCAGATGGCGAGACATCTGGTTCCTAAAAGACTTCCAGTCCTAAAGAGTTCTGGGAGAAAATGGCCCGCAGACTTTAAAACTTTATGATGTCAGTCACTCACTTTGAGTCGTACTGAATAAAGCATTGTCCATGTTGCTAATTTCAGTCATTCAAGGTTTCAGAAAAGAAGATTATACAAGAAACCCTCAGTGGCTTATGACTTGTGATTGACAGTGAGTGTGATAAGTAATAAGTGTGCACCATCTTTTTTGTTTGTTAGATCTGGTTTGAAAACACCAAGATGATGATGCCAAAAAATGCTTGAGGCTTCAAAACAGGAACTTTAATAATTCATAAAAAGTTTTATTTAGAAAAAAAGTGACTTTAAAACTTGCTGGCAGAATACCTGTACAAGAGTTGTGCCTTTCTTTAAATATTACAGGCAAAAACAAATCACTCAGATTAATACATGAATGTGTGTTGTTGCTGATTTGGTTGCTAATGTTAGCTACCATTAGCTAGCTAACATTCTAGCTAACTTTCAGCTTCTTCTAGACTTGAGCTAGCATATTTTGAATTCAGCAAAAATAACATAGGCTGAAAAATATTGGACACTTTATTTGACATTATTGTCATTTCTATCAGACAAAGAAAGAAACTGTACACGGATGTAAGGGGGGTTTAGCTACACTTACCCTCCCTTTCAGTGTTTACATGCATATAAGATAACCCCTCTTCATGCTAGGATGGTAACAGAGTGGGATGGAATTGTCCCATATAGAATCCAGATTATGCCAGCCAGCTCAGTCTGCCCACACCCACAAAAGTGCAACACAATGCTTTCATTATGCCGTCCCTAAGGCTGGCTCTGTTGTCACACAGGACAATCACTGTTTTGTTGGTCGGTTCCTACCATCCGACCAGCCGCAGCCCAGAACCAGCCATCTATTTATTCCTGAATTTGCTATTTGTTTGGTGGGGATGTGAGGCATGTGACCATTTTTTTTTTATAGTTACCAATACTGTACTATGCTGAATGAGGAAGTGCATGGCAAGAGATTAATTTTCCCTGAGATGCAGCATTTTGTTGCCAAGTGACTGTCACTTGGGAATGCAAAATTGCAAGCACATGACACATATAATTTATTGAGTGTGAAGAATGTTTGAAGTGGTGCAGCTTTTCCAGTTTGGAATCATAATATCCAGATTCCTCTTAGTTCAAGGTTTGTCTTTCATCTGATGACTTTTTAAGGTGGAAAGATACTGCATCTGTATGAGCTGTCAATCTGGTCTATATTGAGCAAAGAATAATAAAATAGCCTTCTTGCATGTAGAAAATTAGTGTTTTCAAGCTTATTTTTCTACCCACAAACAAAAAAATTGATTTATTAGGTGAAAAAGTTGTATTTCGATTCAATCATTTAAGTCTGTTTTTAAGCACGCATACCAAACATTTGATGGCTCTAGATTTTTTAATGTGAGAATTTGCTGCTTTACTTAAACTTGTGTTACAGTCAGCTGAACATTAGAATAGAATAGAATAGCCCTTTATTGTCATTGTATATGTACAACGAAATAAGGATTTTATGACTTGAGCAAAATATAAATAAATAAATATCCTAAAATAAAACAGAAGATCGCTAGAAAGGGAATAGAGATATAAACAACAAAGGTTTCAAACTTAAAGAAAGGGATGAGGAAGGAAATGTCGTCAGCGCATTGGTCAGACCTCAAGGATATACAGATTACATTTCAGTGAGTACCACTGAATGTAAACAGAAGTGTTGCTTATTTATAGGAAGATTCTGTCGGTGGTGCTGTTTCCTTTGTTCAGCCATGGTGGCTGACTCTTTTAATGCTGACATCTATCTTCATTTCAGCCATACCTTTGTTACTGAGGCGTCAAACATAAACACATCTGCTTTCAGTCTTTAAAGACAACGATGTCACTGTTATGATAAAAGGGTCAATTTCTGTAGTTCCCAATGTAAAGTGTGTGTGAACTCCGATAGTTAAGGTTAGACTTTTCAGAAGACACCGACACATTCACACAGTTTCTACTGTGTACTGGTTGGGCAAATCGACTTGTTAAAACCAATGAGTGTAGAAAACAGTCGTGGGTTAACGCATGCTGTTTTTATGTGCCAGTGATTGCTCAGTTTAGATGTATGTCTCCCCATTCATTTAGATAGAAGCTTTAAAATAGCTTTCCAAATAAGGCCCTAGAGATATTACCAAGATGGTTGTCGAGTTGCAGGACTTGTGTCTAGCAGGACTTTTCGAGAACTTTAAAAGCAGGAAACTGAAATGTTGTCTTGAGTCAAGGGGTTGCTGGTGTGTATCGTGGCCTAGGTGTCACAGGGTGAGAGGCTGGGTATAACCTGGACACACTAGAATCAACAATTAACCCAACACCCGGTGGTGCATCAGTTTTTTAGGATGATCTGATATCGTCGTGTTGGTGTTGTTCCCAGATCATCATGAAAATGTTGTTCCAGGTTCAACATTGCACGTGACCAATCACATTATTGTGACGTTATTCTTTTGCGCACCAACCCATTCGTGCATTTATGAAATTCCAATGTTGCAAGGACAAGATCAATTCTGCTTAGCGTTTATTAAAGGGTTAGGGTCAGGGTTAGGGTCCGTTGATCGGTGGACAAAGGCGGTTTCTCGCAGCTTAAGTACAGTTTTTTGTTTTACGCTGTTTTTTCCCGAAGTCGCAAAAGTATGACATCACAACATTCTGATTGGTCACTTGCAATGTTGATCCTGGAACAACCTTTAGTATGATGATCTGGGAACAACACCAACACGAGGATATCAGATCGTGCCAGTTTTTTATGCCATTAATTTTTTATGATGAGCCGATATTTCTATCTGTCATGTGTGCCAGTGACCGCTCAATTTAGGTGTATGTCTCCCCATTCATTTAGGCTACGTCCACACATACACGGAGATTTTCCGTTTTCGTTTTAAAAAATAATCCCGTCCACACGTAAAGGCAGAAATGAAGGAAAACGCTGCTAGGAACATGCCAAAGCAGCAGGTGGCGCTATATTCCTAACCGTGCAGAAATGTTGGCCAATCAGAAGTCTAGAAGCCTCGGTGGGAAAGAGTTAACAAAGCTGGGGCATAGAAGCAGAACCCAGTCGTATGTGTGGAGGGACAGTAACTGTGTGTGTATATGTAAGCATTTAAACACTGCAGAGAGTAAAATTACCGGTAATAGTATTGTAGAAATTCATTTTACCGAAACGATAACGTGGCGCACAGTGTGACGTCAAAAAATGCGCACACCTTTGACGCTGTGTTTTCTGCCTTTCGTCAGTTTTTCTCGCCCACACGTAAATGCACCCTGGCCGCAGTTTTTAAAAATCCCCGTTTTCAGTGACCGAAAACGCCGTTTACGTGTGGACGAAAGGTGCAAAGGCAGAGAAAAATCTGCGTTTTCAAAAATACCCGGGTACGTGTGGACGTAGCCTTAGATAGAAGCTTTAAAATAGCTCTCCAAATAAGGCCCTAGAGATATTACCAAGATGGTTGTCGAGTTGCATGACTTGTGTCTAGCTGTTGTTGTCTTGAGTCAAGGGGTTGCTGGTGTGTATCGTGGCCTAGGTGTCACAGGGTGAGAGGCTGGGTATAACCCGGACACACTAGAATCAACAATTAACCCAACACCCGGTGGTGCATCAGTTTTTTATGCCATTAATTTTTTATGATGAGCCGATATTACTATCTGTCAGGCAAATCATTTCATAATTAAAAAAGCAAAGAAGAGGTGGGAGAAACAAGAATGAACTTATTAAGCATTTAATAGGCACAAACCTTCACTTGATGAAAGGTGCACAGCTTATTCCGCAACCTGATTGGACGACACTGATGATTTGGTGTAACTTATAGAAATCATGCTCGCTGATTGCCGTTAGGTAGCTTTTGTGGTATCTAAGCTTTAAAATGATCTCTATGATTTTAAAAGCTCGCAATGGTTTAGATGGCGTCGATCTGGAGGTACCCGAATTTGCTCCGACAGCGTTTGGAATGTTCTGGATGTCAGTGTGAGGGAATTCCACAGGTCTTCCACTCAGAGCGGCGCTTTGAAGTGACCCGCTGACCCGCGAAGACCTCCAGTCCTGGACTTAAAGCCATGCGTCTGTGACTGTCTGCCTAAGCGAGTGATTGTTTTACAGCCTTCATGATCTTTTTGCCATAAACCATTCTGTCTAAGAATGCAAACATATCTGCACTATTAAAAAGACGAGTTGCGTGTGAAGATAATGTAATGTGCATCATCTCGTCTTCAAAACAAGCTTTCTGAGTTTTACTGCCCCCAGCTGTGTTGAGAAAGCTGCCCTCGAAGCTGAGAGAATAAGTGGAGCCATATCTCATGTCCCATACATCCTAATCATCTGTTGAACTGGCGGTGGACCTCAGCTCAGCTCTGTAGATTTACTGGTTACTTGTGCTTCTGTGAACTTTTGCACTGACTACTCATGAGCCTCAACTCTGTGTGTGTGTGTGGGATTCATCCTGCTCCCTCGGCTCCGTCTTACCCCCCATTTTCTCTGACAGCTTCCATGCCCACCCTATGAGTCTTTATAAAAGTGTGTGTGGTCTTTTATTGTGTAATATATTAACCACTCACACTCTCCCTCCTTATCTGCTCTCAGTACTCTGGGGGAGGCTTGGGCCCAGCTGAAGAAGAGCCTGGCAGACGAAGCTGAAGTTCACCTAAAGTTCTCCTCGAAGGTAATTCATCAAACTCTGTCGGATCCAGTTAATAAGATAAGAAACCAAATATTAACTAAACATATTTTTCATAGTATTCTGACTGCCTGATTATTCACCACAGCCATGCCTGTCTATCTCTTAAAGCACAAAAGGGCATACAATAGATGCAGAGAGGAAAAGCTTAGCAACAATGTGGCAACCAGAGACCACGGAATGTCTCAATAACAGGCAAAACTACCAGTGGCAACATGAAGTGGGTGGATACCAATACACACAAAGCTAGCATCGCTATATTATACAAGATATGTCCAGTGTTTGTTTTGTTTACAAAATACTGAATGGCTGAATGGATTCCTCCCCCGCACACCACAGACATAGTTTAGACCAAACCAGAACTGGCTTTAAGAGGCAACATTGTTTTCTTTGGCCAGGTTACATTCACAATAACAGCTTAAAGTTAGTCATGGTAAAAAAGAAAGAAAGGACACCCTAACCTGGTTTTAGCAGGACTTAAAATTAGATTATATGCAAAGTGAGATTAACATGACATATTGCACCGTGCCATTATTTATTTAACACAAACTGGGAAAATGGAACATGGAAGTACATGGTGACAACATATTTTGACTTTTATACTGATATAAACGTAAATACATGCACAAAATGAGGGTGCTGTTTTTTGTTTTATTTGTGTTTCTCTTATCAGACTGATTAAAACAAACAAACAGTTAGTGCCTTCCACTCTGGACAGGAATCAGTTTGTCTCTGCTATTCAATTCAACTTTATTTATACACAGATCACAACAACAGTCGCCCCAAGGCTCTTTATATTGTAAGGTTGACCCTAGAATAATACATACAGAGAAAAACCCAACAATCATGTGACCCTATGAGCAAGCACCTTGCCGATAGTGGGAAGGAAAAACTCGCTTTTAACAGGAAGAAACCTCCGGCAGAACCAGGCTCAGGGAGGGGCGGGGCCATCTGTCGCGACCAGTTGAGGAGAGAGAAGGAAGACAGGATATTCTGATTGAATGCGACCTAGTTTTATAATATGTTATTTGTGTTGCATCACATTTGTAAAAAAAACACAACATTTTTACAGTTTTCATTCATTTGAGATCGCACGTTTATGAGAATGCACAAACAAAGGTCTAAATGAAGCTTTCTTCACTTTTTTTTTTTTTTTTTTTTTTTTAACCGACTTTGTTTAGCCAAAATTCAGTTCAGTAACAACCAGACACTCAGTTTATCCACAGCTGTTTGGAGTACAGAGTACTGGTGTGAACGCTTCTGCTGAGCTTTCTGTTAAAGCCCATTAATTCCTCTTTTCCCCAGGCTCCTGCGTTTTTAAAAGTGGGTCATTTAAACCTACACTGAAAATAGGTTTAGCTTAGATAAAAGCCATAAGATGTGATCTAACCCAGTTAACTTTTTAACGTAACCTTCAGGGACCCTGAACAGTGATAAATGTGACTGTGGCCCTGTGATTGGAACAAAGACACTTCCTGCATCTTCCTGTGAGCGTCTCTTATTCATAGAGCCAAGGCTCCTATTTCACCTTACAGTTACTGAATAAACTGGGGGATGTTTTATCAGGTGGACTAATGTTTCCAGTTGTTTAACCTCTTTAAGCCTTATGATGAAGAGGTCACACTGTATTTTATTGGCTGATCACTCCGGACAGTCGCTGCTGCTTGGTTTTACAGTACGTCCATATTGGCTGCGGGTACTGCAGCCTACAGCACACGTGACTCACTAGGCAGACAGACTGCCTTCAGTGACATAGAGTAAAGGGCTTCCTGATGGCTCTGTGGGCTGAAGCACATGTGTGTGACACAGAGGCTTTGACTCAACATTTTATTTATTGTTTTATTTAAAAAATTATTTTTAATCGCGATTTCCCCTCAAGCAGAAAGGCCGCGGGAACCGGTAGCAGATGATTTATAAGCGAGGCATCTTCTGTCTTAAGAACTCAGTAATGCTCTCAAAGTCTTCAAGGGGCCAGCTAGCGCTCTTCATTTTCAGGTCGTTTTCGATGTTTGATGTCGAAGGAAAGAGGGGGAGACAAAAGACAGAGGCCAGGATTCCAGCTGGAGCGATGGAGGAAATGGAATCGGTGATGTTATCCTCCAGGGATGCACAGATGTGCGGCACTTTTCCAGGTTCTTGGAGGAGAAGGAAGGGTTTAAGTGGAAATGAATTTTGAATGACGGTGTGATTGCAGGAAGGAGCTGCACATCTCATTCATCACTGACAGCTGGGACAGGACACCACATTGCATATTACCAGTGACGGGCCTGCTGCTGGCATTCAAAAATAATACGGCCTTATCAGAAACTTGGATCTGGAAGATGTGCTGTTAACTTTAAAAGCCACTTTACCAATAAAAGATCAAGCAAAAAGAGAAGCAAATGAACGATAACAACTGAGATTCTGGTTTTTGCTTGGCTCCTTCATATCAAACATTTGTGATCTAAAATAGCTCAGTGTCAGAAGATGCTGACATGATATATGGAATGCAACCAGAGCGAATGGAGCTAATTAAGGTTCTGGATAATTAAATCTGATAAACACAGAGGTGATTAAAGGGTGTCCCTTTGTGATTAATCACTAGCATTACTGTAATCTAAACTCTATAAACCTGAGTTGCTCTTGAAGAAGTCATTTTATTGAAACTTCTCATAATGTGCATTAACAGTCGCTGTATTTGTTATTCGGTGCATAAATCTGCCTGACACATTTGTTTTCCCCTTCAGCTACCAGAATTCTGAAACCAATCAAAGTACCACATGGTTTTGAGTAGTGAACACTAAGTCACGAAGTGCTAAATGAGACCAAACTTAGCTCTATTTTTTATCAGTGTCAGGACATACAACGGACCTGAGTGGCTTAATGACTTTTCTATGCGTTATTTTGTAAATACGGTCATGTTAAAAAATGACATAACAAATGACATATTACACTATCCTTATTCATTTAACAGCAACTAAGTATAAATGCAGAAGCAGATGGTGTGAAATTGAATTGAATTGAAATTTATTTCAGTCAACAACAACAACAACAGATTATAATTTTACATAAAAGTACTCAAACAGTAACCGAAAAAGGAATAGGCTGAAGCCTTATGGCTTATACTTATCCTATCCCTTCTTACCCCCATAGAAATAATCAAATCCTTAACCAAGAAAATAAATAGCATAGCATGGTGTGAAATGTTAAGTGCATCGTGTGATTCGGTAGCTTAAATAAAGTGAAGTAAGCCTTTTCTGTTTGACTTTATGAGTCTCTCACATCATTGTGGAGGAACTTTAGCCCACTTTTATTTGAAATGTTGCTTTAGCTTATTGAGGTTTGTGTCCACTCCCGGGAGACTTTCTCCTTCTGTGAATAATCTTCCTCACTTACATTTTCTGTGGTTTGTTGTTGATTCAACAAACCAAAGTCTAGGAATGCTAAACTGTTTTTGACTAGCCAACAGTGCAAATATTTGGCTAATTAGCCACTAGCAAAACCTTTGGCTAATGTCTGTGCCGCTCACCTTTTTATCGCAAAGAAAAAAATATTCAGAAATTTTGGAACTGTAAGTTAAAGGAAGCATAATCAATAATGAATCAATTCTGTCATAGCAGGAAAGCTGCAGTCAGTATTTCTCCTGTTTGCTATTTATTCCTGCTGTCTGCTGTCTACATGTTATTACGGCACAGTTGGTGTAGAGCAGGGGTGGGCAATCTCAGTCCACGTGGGCCGGTGTCCCTGCAGGTTTTAGATCTCACCTTGGGTCAACACACCTGAATCACATGATTAGTTCATTACCAGGCCTCTGGAGAACTTCAGGACATAATGCCTGTTTCCCAATTCAGGGTCTGCAGCCTTAAAGTACGCAGCCTTAACGGTCCACAAGGGCCGCGTACTCAAAGACCGCTAAGGCCGGAAGTGCGAGGCTTGTGAAATGGGACGGTCTAGCCTCCGTCGCGCTGCCCAGGTTGCCTAGCAACCATGATACTAACAGCTGGAAACGTTTCATACAGCTTTGTTTGACAGAAATGAAGGAGAAAATCTTTTGTTCATTTGTTTGTTTGTTTCTACATGAGCTTTGATCATTCTCTGTAAGATTAAGCTCAGCTATTGAACGGCGTATATTTTAAAGTAAAGGCTTTAAGTTAGTACAAACGTCACTAATGTCACATAACTTTGCCGACATGTGGCCAACAGTAATGTTTTAATGTTCTTCGTTATTAAACATTTGAACATAAATAAGTGACATAATATTCAGTACTTACTATTCACAGTTTACTCTTCGGCCGCTCCGCTTCTTCGTCTGCGGCAAAATTATCCACACCGAGCACCGCGCTATGAATTGTGGGATATGTTGGGCCACGAAGTCTACATTGCCACAGCCTTAAAATTCAGGGAAATGAAGGACGCATTTGAGGGCCGCGTTTCGAGCAGCCTTCGAATTGGGACAGCCTTCGGCGCGCCACTGTGACGTAATCTGCCTTAAAATGCGCCCTTTAAGGCTGCAGACCTTGAATTGGGATACAGCCGTTGAGGAGCTAATTTAGCCATTTAAATCAGCTGTGTTGGTTCGAGAACACATCTAAAACCTGCAGGGACACCGGCCCTCGTGGACTGAGATTGCCCACCCCTGGTGTAGAGCATTGTACATGTACAATGACAATAAAGGGCTATTTGTCTATTATAGCAATGGCCAGTCATGTTTTACTGACAAACGCTTGTCTGACACTAGTTTTTCATCATTTTTTTTCTGCTCAGAAAAAAATCAGTATTCAGTATGTGTTGTTTTCTTTGAGCAGCTCCAGAGTGAAGTGGAGAAGCCCTTCCTGACCTTCAGGGAAAACTTTAAGAAGGACATGAAGAGGCTCGACCACCACATCGCCGACCTACGGAAGCAGATGGTTGGTCGCTATGCAGCTGTGGAGAAGGTATCCAAACTCATACAAATATAAGAACTCATGTACGTTATATTATTTATATGACCGTATAAACTATTTAGGGAATCATCTCACTGCTGATTATAATTCCACATTTCTTCTATAAGCAGATGGCTGTTTCTCATCTGTTGGATATTTTGTCTTTGTTTATGTATGCAATAGAAAGCAACTGGGTAAAGCTCGTCTAACATCATCTGTCAGTGTCTTTATGATCAGCGATCATGCTGAGAAAGGACTCAACAGTTTCTCTCAAATAAAGTAATCTGATGGGCGACTGAGCATTTAACACTGAATGATGCACGAATGCTGCAGACAGCATTATCATTGTGGTGAATTGAAGAAGACTGTAACATTATTTTATCGTGTTAGCCTGATGTTGCACATTGTTTAAAGGAAAACGTTTGCTGCCTGAAGCTCAGCCAGAAATTCAGATTGTTTTGTGAAAGCAAGTCTTTACTTCAGACTCTTATCTCTGGCAGGCTCGTAAAGCTCTGTCTGACAGGCAGAAAGAGTTGGAGCTAAAGACGCAGCAGCTGGAGATCAAACTCAGCAACAAGATTGAAGAAGACATCAAAAAAGCCCGCAGGAAATCCACACAAGCAGGTCAGAGCATGGGGCAAAGGTCAAACCATGGGTCTTTATAGGGTCACACTTTCACTGAGGTATTTGTTGTTTACTCTGTACCCTCTCATGTGGCTGAAACATTCACCGTTGGTCGCTGTTTCCCGACTTTAATGGTACTGCATGTAAATTCTAAATTTCTAGGTTTAAAATTATGTAGTTTAAACAAATCTGTCAAAATGTTCTAAGAACCACCATGACTGTATGTGCACAACATCTGTTTTCAAACTAAACTTCAGCAGAAATTTACTGGATAAGCAAATGGATCCAAACCACTGCTAAGACTTTGTTGAGTCTTCCTATTCTACACGGATGTTATGTTATATATACATATGTATATATATGTATATAGACATATATGTATGTATATATAACCCCAAAATATATTTCATCATCACATCAGCGGTAGTTTGTGGTGGTGCTATCCTCAGTTAATCTAAAAGAATAAATTACATCGACAGCAGGACTCACACAGTTTGACAAATGCAGGTCTGCTTGTCATTGTGTGCAAATGTGAACATACATTTAAATTCTGTTCATATCAGTAAATTAATCAGGTCAGCCACGAGTTCTGACGTATCTGAATGTAAATAAACATTCTGTCAACATTTCATATCTTCTGCCGCTGTGAATATATTTATCTTTGGCACAGAAGTTTCTTTCATGATTAATTTCAGTCCTCTCCCATTCCTTAGTTAGCAACCACAGGTTGGAGCATTAATAGGTTCAGAAATAGTGTTAATAGAATTTAGATTAAATAAGTGAATCTAATAATGGGTTCCAGTCAGATAACATGCTAATTCTAAATAAGAAATAATTAATCGACTTTATGCAGTTAGAAAAGGGTTGTGTTAAATAAGCACAAGGCGTTGCATCTTTTGCATAATTATTATTTCCTAAAAATGTAACTATGAGACCCTCCAGTGCCTGCATGTAAAAGTGGAGACCTAACTTACTGAACATGAAATCTGAATCCTCCTTCAGTGTTTCTTTAGCCCTTCACTTGAGCTGGCCTATGAACCGGGATTCTGTTTGTCTTTTTGCATGAGTCATGAGCTCTATCAGTGCTGCAACCCAGACTGGGACCCCCCACCCCAACATATATTTTCCTAATAGACTGGGAAAGAGAAAAGAAGTCCAAAAAACGTCTCTGCTTCTGTGTTTGAGGTTGGGTATCGCAAAGGCAGTCCGCATCTCTGCAGAGTGTTTACTGTCAATGAGGCGGTGTGTGCAAAATACGTCAGTGAAAATCCCTCTATGTCGCTGATATGATCATAAATTATGCTCAACTCCGTGGTCCTTGGGCTGGGAGATGTACCATCCTTCCACTGTTTGCCCTGCTGTAGCCTGACAACCTGTGCAGTTTTTCAAATCTCGCTAAAGAAACAATTTTGTTGCATTGTTTGATTATATGAGGTGTCTGTTTCTTCTCACTGCTTTGAAGTGGGCAAGAATAAATGATTTATTATGTTCTTTGGGGCACTAAACAGGATTTAGGAAGACAGACAATACTGCCAATGCTGATGATTGATTAATTCATTATTTCAGCACAATCTGCAGTTTCAGAAAGAAGCTGAGTATTCTAAATTTGAACGAATGTTACATGCATTTCCTGTGAACTATTTTCAGCTATAGAATAATCATAGATTGTATAAAAGATGTACTTAGCTTCAGCTTTTGAAAAGCAAAGCCAGCGTGGAAGGGCCTTAAACCTGCATTCTTTTTATGACAACAGTGAGGGGTGGGTGAAGGGTTGGGGGCTCTGGTTGCAGTTGCAAAAGACTTCCGGTCCTTTAGAAGTCTGTGGGAAAATGGCCTTGGGACTTGACCTCAGTAAACATGTTAGTGGTGAGTTTATAGTCTTAGTCACTCGTTTCAGGTTATATAAAATCAATTTTTAGCCCCATTTTGTAAATGTTGGCCATTCTAGGTTTCAGTCGGGAAGATTATCCAAGGTGTCCTCACTGGTTTTAGTATTTGGTTTATCATTTCAATATAACTTTATTTATAAACGGTGTGAATACCTCTATTTAAAGTTTTTTTTGCCAGTTATAAAGAGTAAAAGTAGAGCATTCAGCTGTGTAACAATACATATATGGTGCAATGCTGTAGTCTCCATTACCTGTGTGTGTTTTTTTACTAGGGTAAAAGGGTTCATCCACTGCTCCTCACAAACAAAACATTATGTCACATTGAGTGAACAATGGATCGTAAGCCACTGAAAATAGTGAAAGCACATGTGCATGTTAGAAGGGCGGGAGGTGGAAAAGAGCCAGAGTGGAAAAGTAGCTGCAGCAGATTGATGATTATAAAAGTTTTTACTAGCTGTGCCACCTGAGGAAAGTGACAGGCTAAGAGCCAACAATGTAAACCACAAAAGTGTGATGTCATGGGCCAACCAGGCATGACCACACGTGACTCATGACACACACACGCACAGAGCGATCCCTCCTCTGTTGCTTATGCAACCAGGTAAAAAAGAAAAAGCGGCAGTTGTTGACAGTGCTCGTGGTGTCTGGCTGCCAATGATGATGACTGCAGTGTGAGGGAAGCAGAAAGGAGTCTGATGCCAAAACAAAGAAAGCATGGCATCTGTCTGCTTATAACAAAGTCTCGTTATCGCTCTCACTGCATTGGTTTACACACAGCAATGATAGCAGGGATTTCCTTACAGTTTAAATCAACCATCTGAAGCTGTGATCACCCTTTTATAGAGTCCATTCCTTTATTTTATATATATTATGTGTGTGTGTTTGTTCTTAGAGTCTCTTTTTTTCTTGGAGGGCTTATGCGCATGTGCTTCTCATTTTTTTCTCTGTTTATTTATAGAAGCCATTCTGAGCTGAAGTGAGAGAAAACCCTGTTTACTGTAAATTCTGCTGCAGCGGCAAGAACTTTAAGAAGTGCTAGAACATTTCAAGATCCATATATATGGATGCATTGTACACAAAAGGAGCAGTTTATTACAGCTTTCTTATGGCCTGTATTTCTTTTCGTCCTTTTAGAATATTTTGAAAGAGTTGTTCGATTAATATAGAATAGAAATCATAGCAACAAATGTTTAATGTAGGAACTGTTTTATTTCTTCTAAACTAAACTAAAGCTTTAACTCATAACTGGGTTCATACCAAAACAATCTAGGTGGGTAAATATGAGTCCAGGCAAGAGGGAAGACATATAAACCAGATTTGGATATAAATGTTCTCTATACTGATATATTGCATAAAGTACCTGTGATTTATAAAGAACTAGTTCCAAATTCTTCAGCTTCACCTTAAATGAATTACTACATGGTTGAAACAGTTGGATGGTCCAACTGGAAAATCAGACTAAGCACACGTCAGTCATGTTAAGTGAAGCAAGTTAAGTTTCTGGAGTGGTCTTCCCAAAGCTTTGATGTTATCCCAATTGAAAATTTGTGGACTACGCTTATAGGCCAGGTCTGCCCCAAGAAACCATCCATCCATCCATCCATCCATCCATCCATCCATCCATCGATCCCCTTCCACTTTCACTGTACTACTGATTATACTATAAGAAATATTACTCCACACTAGCTCGGCTGTGAGATATTTAGCAGCCACATTGAAGAGAGGAATAGGACACTAATGTGAACATAATGTAGCACATGTATGAGCGCATGTTGGCTGAAGAAGAATGAAGAACAGAATACTCAGCATCATTTCCTCTCTGATCTAATCTTCTACATGATTAGTGTTTGTTTTGTTGTCAGCTGGATGCAGGCAGACACATTAATGAAATAACAGATTAGACCTTTCCTTTTCTCATTGCTCATGGTATCATAATGAAATCTTCTATCAGTCTAGATTATCTGTGCTGTTCTGGAATAATTGTATCAGCTGAGTAATGAGAAAACATCCCTGTACATGCATGTTTTGTTCGAACGCCCCAGCTGTGAGGGAATATCTTGGTTGCAACACCATCTGCTGGATGTAAAATGCTAGAACCAAATGAAGTGCTTGGGCTTGCTTTTGTCTTGGGGTTTTGTTTTTTGCTGTTGTAGCCAAATTAGTGCATGGATTTTCAAAATAAAAGTTGCTAATTGGCTTGTTTTTCTTCTTCGTGGCAGGCGATGATCTGATGCGCTGTGTCGACCTTTATAATCAGTCGCAGTCCAAATGGTTTGAAGAGATGGTCACCACAAGCCTGGTAAGAATGCATGAGTTTTACATGTGTTAGCATAATTTAGTCAAAGTAATATTTTGCAATTACTTAAAATGTCTGTACACCTTTAAAGGTGCTTTTTGGATTTACCTTCTGAAGAATTAACTGAAACTTTCACCACCAAGGGTAAAATGTTACCATTGGTTATTTCTAATATGTCATTTTAAATGCACTCGTGCTTCCATAGTGCTTTTCAACTCAATGTGAGCAAAGTGCTCTGGACTACAAAGTCTTATTCACACAAGCATTCATACAGTGCTTTTAGCTATATATAAAAACTTTTTTTACCCACTTCCAGGCCTCCATTGTGATTAAAAACAGGCCCCTTAATGACTTGCCTGGTTAAATAAAGATTATGGTCACTTATTACACCATCCTGTGGTACAAGTTAGTATTAATGTTGGGTATTAACTTTAATTACCCTTTAATACCCAACATATAAGTTTTTTTTTTTTTTTGCATTTTTACGTCTATTTCAGGGTTTTGTGGTTCATTGTGTGCTAGTTTGATCTGAAATTACTCTTTTCTTTCTTTTTATCCATTCCATTCAGTTTCCTTAATAGTGAATTTCCAAATGAGTTTTGTGAATTCACTGCACTGCACTTGATGCTGAGTTTCGGTAACTTCTCTGTGACTCAGCTGTTAAAACTGATCTTTTTCTCAGGAGCTGGAACGACTGGAGGTCGAGCGGGTGGAGATGATCAGACAGCACCTTTGCCAGTACACCACCCTTCGACATGAGACAGACATGTTCAACCAAAGTGTAAGTGCAACGTCTGCTGTCTTTTGCAAGCAACAGTATACACCAAGGCGTCATTCATTCATCCATCTGTTCTCTTCCACTTATCCAACTCAGGGTCTATCCCAGCTAGCATAGGGCAAGAGGTGGGGTGGCCCCATTCATATGGGAGTTACAACGCATATGAGAGGTGGACATTTATATAGTACCAGCTGTGATCTGTGCTTCCCAAATAAATTATACCTGCGTTCAGGGCTAGGGCCTCTGCTGGGCTTGTTCTAGCATATCTTACAGAAATGCGATAATAATAGGGCTGCACGATTTTGCATAAAATGAGAATCACGATTTTTTTTGCTTAGAATTGAGATCACAATTCTCTCACGATTTTCTTTTCCAGTATAAATATTTATTGCGCTTATTAACTGCACATCAACTTCGTAACAGTTGAGACTGAACATAAAAACAATAAATAAACATAAAAACAACAAATGCCTCACGTTTTGTCGTTGCCGCAAAATGTTGTACTGCTTGAAATTCCATCTCTATCGTTGCTCGACACTGTGTGTATAGAGCAGGTAGTGCAACAATAGAAAAATAGTTGCGGGACGGCACTGTGTAGCGTTTGTCTAGGGTGTTGATCATTTTTCTAAATCCCTCGTTTTGCACAGTGTTGATGGAGCCATATCTTTGGTCAGGTGATAAGTAATAACCTCCGTAATTTCTTTGTACCTGCGGAAGTTCGACGGGTTTAGGGAAGCGCTGTATAAGGTTCCCGTTATTGATGTTTGGGTGGTTGACCGGGACTGATTTTCTCCTGTCACTTTCTCGTCATCCCTGACGTGCTCTCCGTTGTTTTTTCCCTGCCAATTTTAGCAGCCAGCTTCTGTATCACGTGGTATAAGGCTCCGCCCTTGTCATTTGTTGAGCAGGAAGAGTGAGCGCTTGTTTTCATGCAGATTACATCCCGGATCAAAATGCGGTACAATCGTCGTCTGCTTTTTTCTTTTTAAAATCGTTGTCATTTGGAAATGAGATCGCACATAAGTATGAATTGAGATCGCGATTTTCTAATGATTAATCGTGCAGTTCTAGATAATAATGTTATTTACCTAACCTGGTTTTAATGATGTGGTTCATTGGTGTTGCTGTGCAGTATTTAAATAAAAAAAATATTCTGACAAACAGTGTTTTTATTTAAACATAAATTAGATTGAGTGTTGTTATATAGCCCCTTGCTAATTGCTTAGGGTCTAATAGTCTGATTGTATAGTTACCTCACTAGTACCAGCAGAGGGAGGCAAAGAGCTACTTTCTCTGAGTGACTGAAGCATGAAGAAGAGGCTAAAGTTTCTTGTTTGACGTTTCAGCTGTTGTTTGTCCTTTCAGACCATGGAGCCAGTGGATCAGCTACTGCAGTGTGTGGACCCAACCAAAGACAGAGAAACGTGGGTACGGGAGAATAAAACTGGAGAAATTCGCCCAGTGGACATCGAGATCTGATATCGGCGCTATCTGATGAACTCACACCCAGATACAGCAAGCTCGAGGCTCCGTGCCGGAGGAGAGGAAGTCTGTGCTGGGATCATCCCCCTCCCACGCATGCACACACTGATCTGTATGTGATTCCTAACAGACTGAGGGACGGTCAGTTTGTGCTGAGCTATTCTTTACGTCCTGACAGCCCCCCTGCTGACAATGATATCAGTGTCTGAGGGAGTTTTTTGAGGGATGACGAGACCTGTCATAGTTTTGTGTTATACAAGCTGTTGCTCGGCACAGTGAATGGAAACTTTATGTATATTCTTTAGTAAAGGATGCTTAGGTGAGGCAAATGTTTAAGAAGCACCAACATGTTGTAAGTGTTGAATAGCTTTATGTTAGGCAGAAGTGTAATGCTAATACTCCAGAAATGCAATGATTTAACAGATGCTGCTAAGCAAACTGCATTCAGAAAAAGAGTTGTTCTGTTACTTTGTAGCAGAATGAAGTACTTTAATGTCTCCAGTGTGTACATGGTGACTTTGCTAGACTCCACCCTTTAGTTACTGTTGCTAGATCTAATTTTAATTAAAAACAAAATGCAGCTTATTATGGCAGTGGTGTTTGAAGGTAAAGTTTTTTTTCTAATAGTGGGTCTTCGGTTCAATCTATGGTGTAAAAAAAAAAAAAAAAAAAAAGCAGGCTTCTCTTTTGTAACACAGCTGTTGCAAGTGTTCAGCTGATCGACATCTGCAGACTCTCACATTCTGTGGAAAATCAATGCGAGCCTCCCACCTAAACCCACCAGAAACTGATGGCTTCGTTTCATAAAATGACTTTATTTAATGAGGCCAAGCTAAATTTTACTTCACACCAAGTGCTGTTCCTCAAAGTTTGGCTCTTCTGTTATTGTACACACACCCCAGGCCAAACAATTTAAGCAGGGGATATGAATCCCATTAAAGATTCAGACACAGTTAATAAATGGTGGGAAATCAGATGCTTTATGGGACTGCCACCAACAAGCTGCATTTCCTAAACTATGACTGGCAGTAACTGATCATCACACTTAGGAGTTGGGCAATAGACAACGGTGAATAACTGAGGACTAAAATCCCAAATCTGGCAACACTTCACAAATCTAATTTTCTCCTTTTTTAAATTTCTAATAAGAATTTTAAATCAGCCAGTTGCACTTTACATTCAGATGATTTTTAATCAACTTTTACTGTAAATTGCTGTTCATATACAAAGATATCTAAACACAAGTTGCTACAGACTTGTTTTTGGTTATGTTCATGAAGCATAACTGTGACATATATGTGTAAATATGTTTTAAGGTGATTTGCTCTGAAAGGGGATCGTAGTGGAAAGAATGTAAAATAGATTAAATAGTAGATTTTTACAGAAAACATACGGTAGATATTTGGTACTGATAATATATTAAACATACAAGTGCTTTATACACAAGAAAACATCTCTCTAACAGTATGATAGAGTTTTGGAATATGAATCATTTGCTTCAGTTGGATTTGGTAACCGTACTGCAGAAGCTAAATGCCATACCAAATGTTCTTGTCCAGTATTACTGCTTAGTACTGCTTGACTGCTAAAAGGAGACAAATGAGATGTTTTTGTACATTAACAGCTAAAAGTTGTCATTTTTCATTAATAAAATGGAAATACGTATTCATGTCTCAAAACGTTGCTTTGTGGTTTGTTTGTTTCCAAAAAATGAAGAAAGAAAAAAGCAAGAAAACAGAGTTAATGGGAAAAAAAGGTCTTTTATTTCCTTAAAAAACATATTCATATTCAACAACATATTTGGTCAGGTCTTGTTACAGGTTTAGTCAGTGAAAAGTTCAGACAGATGCATTTGAAATATGAAAATACACTGACATTAATGGCCTAAACTACTCAGCACCCCAACAACACTTTATGATAGTGACTGAAGTCATTTATCAGGAAAAACTATTTTGTATTTAAGTCACCGCTTATGTACGGACTCAAACTTCCCTGTAGCCTCTCGCATGTATGATTGATAAATACTGCAGCCAGTTTGAACCTTATTTATCTTAAAGGTTGTCACGGATTTGCTTAAATGAAGGAAATCTTGACTCCAAACAGTAGTTTCCTGATTCCTGATGATCACACTTACATGTTTCAGATCATCAAACAAATTGTAGAATTGGAAAAAGAGAGAGGGAATAAATACAAAATGCAGATTTTAAATGATGAGCTTGTTTACTGAGAGGAACAAAGCTATCCCGACCTTCCTGGAAATGTATGAAACACGCTCTTTATTTTATAGTCATATTTTATTAGAACTACATTAGGATTTATGCATAAAACCCATCCTCAACATACATTGGCCTGTATAGTGCACACTGTGCAGGACTTTGTACCCTATTAATTGTAGATTGAAAAACCTTTAAAATGACTAGAAACCCCAATGTATCTGAGACCAGACCTCTTTGGTTAAAGCTGATAAATCCGTCTCCCATTTCACAATAGGAAGTATGCTGTCCTCGCCCTGAGTCTCTTAGTTTCACCAGCTAGACAGCGAGATAACGATGCTCCAATAACCAGACTTATTTCCTTTTTGCGCTGATTTATTGAAGAATGGCCTCTGACCATTGCCTTCTCTTTGACCATCGTAAAACTGAAAGTACAAAATACTGTATTAGCTAACTAACATTGAAAACTAGCTTGTTACACTCTTACAACGAACTAACAAGATAAAACTTTCAAATGTACAAATTATCGAACCATTTTTACACAAAACAAAAGATAATAATTATTTTATCGACACTCATACTTACAGACATATCTTGTCCAAGGCAACAACATTTTAAGGTCCGTATTAGCTTAGAACAATAACCTTACGGTATCACTTTCCGCCATCTTTTATTTCTTCCTCACGTTCTCATTTTTCCTTTCCCAAAGTAACCGAACCCATATCACAAAGCAGCCACTAGAGGGAGCTCTAGGGCAGTTTACAACTCTAATATCCCATTTAAGTTATAAAAGGCAGAACAGGAAGGGATTTTATTAATTCGTTGTTTCATTTCATTCATTTGGGGGTTTTGAGAACTCCAGTCTAGGAAGTTTATGATATTATTGTTTTGTAGGATGTCAGGATTAGGAGCTGATATTAATGCTTTAAAGCATACATGTTGTTTGATGATTGAGCTAGTGAGGGAAATCTCTATATTTTTACATAGTTTTTTTTCTAGAATTATTATTTTTTCTCATCATTTTTATTGAAAATATTTTATGAATATATAATATTTCAAGTCTGAATAAAAGTCCCTGGAGGTTTTTATTCTTTCAGGCTCAAATATTGTGCTCCCATCACATATAGTTGTGGGTTTTTCATTATTTATTTTCAGCTGGTTAGCTAAAATCGATCTGATTTGTTCCTGTGTTCACAATTTACCAACATTTTTGAGGTGACACAGAGGGTTTCTGCTCCTCAGAGGCCACGGCTGCTGCTTCCGGCTCTGGGGCTTCTTCTAGTTTTGGGATTTGTGGTTCCACAGACAGCATGGACTTTTCCTGCTGTAAAATAAGCCATGAGCTAAGACATGGCAGAAATGCACCATCGGAGCGGCCATGTGGGACATTAGCTGGACAATGCAGTCATCTGGGCGACCAACCAGCATGGATCGCACCTGCGACATGTTTAGTTGATCAAAAAAGCCATCTATGAGGGGACCCACAGTGGCTGCGTTAATGTTGTCCGACTACATTTTAATGTTTTTAGCTGCAGCAGAGTGAACGACTGTGTCT